>NC_064633.1:344721118-345021118 GCF_023864275.1 Schistocerca cancellata | reverse complement strand
TAAGCAACCCATCAATTGCTTTTAAAGAAAATGCTAGTATTATTTTCATTAGATATCTTAACCTAACGTTCGACGGGCGTTTCATAGGACGTGGAGGACGCATAAATTGGCCAGCCCGTTCTCCTGATATTACACCTCTGGACTTCTTTCTGTGGGGTACGTTAAAGGAGAATGTGTACCGTGATGTGCCTACAACCCCAGAGGATATGAAACAACGTATTGTGGCAGCCTGCGGCGACATTACACCAGATGCACTGCGGCGTGTACGACATTCATTACGCCAGAGATTGCAATTGTGTGCAGCAAATGATGGCCACCACATTGAACATCTATTGGCCTGACATGTCGGGACACACTCTATTCCACTCCGTAATTGAAAACGGAAACCACGTGTGTACGTGTACCCCACCCCTCATGGTAATGTACACGTGCGTCAGTGAAAAAGACCAATAAAAAGGTGTTAGCATGTGGACGTAATGTGCTGTTCCAGTCTCTTCTGTACCTAAGGTCCATCACCGTTCCCTTTGGATCCCTACGTAATTCGGTGCTCTTCGATACACACGATCGAATAGCGGAGGAGTGGTACTCAAGCGTCAACTTTAGGTTACAATATCTCCGGATGTAATTAACATTTTACAATGCAACAAACGACACTGATTACGTATTTGTTTATATGTTCAGATGTGCTAACAAAACTAACGGAGTTCCATTTTAAAAAACGTAGGTTTGTGTTAAAAACCATATTTCCATGCATTTTTTTATGGTTTATATTAACCAATTACACTAGCCCCTCGCGTCACGTTCGGTCTGTGGAATCGATTCGTCAGTATTTGATGTGGTTTACGAAATACATCCAGCGGTAACGTTAGGTGACTCACCCTGTATAATTTGCCTCTCTGGCCATCATGTGACCACTGGTATAGATATGCTAAATGTCACAGCATTCGAGTTAGCTTCTTACTTCTGTAGACAAAATATGGAGAAAGGAGGAGTCACCACATTTGTGAGAAACTATTTTAATTTCAAGAATATTAATAAATTTTGCTCAGTGCAGCACTTAGGAGCTTGTGCAACAACAGAAGAAATATTTCATAATAAGTCCTTTATAATAGTAAGTACACACAGAATGTCTTCAGGAAACTTTAATCTTTTCATAAAAAATCTCGAAGCTCTGTTGTCCCATCTCACAGTAAAAAAAAAATAAAATAAAATAAAATAAATCATGGTTGCTGGCGATTTTAATGTGGATTTATTGAAAAACTCTGTCAGTGAACAATTATTACCATCAGTAACACCGACATTCAATTTAATTCCAACTGTGAACTTTTCTTCTAGGGTACGTAAATGCTCTGAGGCTGCTATTGATAAGATCTTTGTACGTAGATCTAAGGGAAAGAAAGTCATATCACAAAACCAATAGTAAATGGGCCATCTGATTATGACATGCAGCATCTTGTGCTAAATGTTGGAAATTGCCAGGATAAGAAATCTAATAAATCTGAGTATGGGAGGGTAATAAATCAGTCAAAAATTGAGAAGTTTGGAAGATTGGTTGAAGACATGAACTGGACAGATATTTACAGCACCTCTAACTCAAATGGAAAATACAAAGCATTCATTAATAAAGTTAATTCGTCTTTTGAAAATTCTTTTCTCCTAAAGGTAACTCAAATCAAACAGAAGTCTAAAAATAAACCATGGATTACACAAGGAATAAAAATATCATGTGGGGCAAAGAGGAGACTGTATCTACTATCTAGGAATAGCTCTGATGTTAGCATTGTAATGCATTACAAAGAATGTTGTAAGATATTGAAGCAAGTAGTGCAGAAATCTAATCAGCTTTATTATGTGAAAAAGATGATTACATCAGGCAACAAAATAAAAACTGTATGTGATGTAGTGAAGAGAGAGACAGGAGTGCCAAAAAGGAAAGGCAACAGATAACTCTAAAAATAAATGAGACATTGGAAACAGATGCACATAGTGTTGCAAACCTCTTAAAGAAGTACATTGTTTCTGTTATTGACAGCTTGAGATTATCAGGTTCAGTAAACAGTGCAATGAAGTATCTGAGACCAGTATTTACAAATAACTTCAGTAAAACAGAAATAACACTCATGTTTCCCAAAGAATTAGCATTCATCATAAAATCCTAAAAATCTAAGTGTTCTAGTGGTTATGAAAATATGTCAACGAAGTTAATCAAAGAGAGCTCATATGAGTTGAGTACTATCTTATTTGTGAAATCAGTTTCTTATCAGCAGAACATTTCCAGACTGGCTAAAATATGACAAAGTTCAGCTTCTTTACAAGAAGGGGGACAAAGAGATACCATCAAACTATCGAACAATTTCACTTTTGCCAGCTTTTTCAAAAATATTTGAGAAGGGTGGGTTCAAGCATCTCCTTAAGCATCTAACTGCAAAAAATATATTGCCAAAGTCACAGGTTTGGCTTCTTAAGGGTTATGATATAGAGAAAGCTATTTACATGTACAGTGTGAACGTACTCAATTCATTAGATAACAAATTAGAGGCTACTGGCATTTTCTGTGACCTGTCAGAGCCTTTGGCTATGTGAATCACAGCATTCTCTTAAGTAAATTAGAATAATATCGTATCAGTGGGAGTGCTGCAAAATAGTTTGAGTCTTATCTAACTAACAGGAAACAAAGGGTGTCATTGCAAAATACCTGTGCAGGGAGTAGTCAGTCTCAATCTGATTGGGAATTAATTACATGTGGTGCTCCTCAACGTTCCATCTTAAGACCATTGTTTTTTCTTGTATACATTTATGACATCTCGCCAGTTACATTGAAGGATGCTAAGTTTGTTTTGTTTGCAGATGATAGAAACATTGCAGTAAGTAGCAAGTCAAGTATAGATTTAGAAATGGCTGCTAATCAAATTTTTACAGACATTAATAAATGATTTAAAGCTAATTCACAGTCATTAAACTTTGGAAAGAGTTACTATATGCAGTTCTGAACCTGTAAGAGACTTCCTTCTAGCCTGTGCATAACAAGTGAAATGGGAAGACATACAGATCGAAGAGATTGACAGATCGAAATTTCTGGGATTACAGCTGTATAACAAATTCACCGAAGGGCATACCACACAATTGTTGAAGTGCCTAAACATATCTGTACTTGCAAAGAGAATAGTGTCATATGTAGGAGATATAAATATAAAAAAACTTGCTTATTTACTTACTTTCATTCCATTACGTCATATGGTATCATATTCTGGGGTAACTTGTCAAACTGAGCAAAAGCTTTTAGTGTGCAAAAACATGTAATAAGAGTCATTTGTGGAGTAAATTCAAGAAAAGCATTTTGAAACCTGTTCAAGGAATTCTGTATTCTAACAACTACTTCTCTGTATATTTAATCCTTAATGAAATTTGTTGCAACTAGTATACCTTGTAAGTAGGCTGTTTAGTTTTTTTATTGGTAACGCGACGTAGCGTTCTGTATGAAAATCACTGGCTGTGCTGTGTGCAGTCTGTGGCTGGTTGGCTATTGTTGTGTTGGGCAGCTGGCTATTAACAGCACGTAGCGTTGCGCAGTTGGAGGTGAGCTGCCAGCAGTGGTGGATGTGGGGAGAGAGAGCAGCCATCAGTGGTGGATGTGGGGAGAGAGATGGTGGAATTTTGAGAGTGGATGATCTGGACGTGTGTCCATCAGAGAAAGTAAATTTGTAATATTGGATATCATTGACTGATACATATATATTATAACTTTTGAACACTATTAAGGTAAATACATTGTTTGTTCTCTATCAAAATCTTTCTTTCGCTAACTATGCCTATCAGTAGTTAGTGCCTTCAGTAGTTTGAATCTTTTATTTAGCTGGCAGTATTTGCGCTCGCTGTATTGCAGTAGTTCGAGTAACGAAGATTTTTGTGAGGTAAGTGATTTTTGAAACGTATAGGTTATTGTTAGTTAGGGCCATGCACTTGTAGGGATTTTTGAAAGTCAGATTGCGTGGCGCTAAAAATATTGTGTGTCAGTGTAAGCAGTCATGTATAATTTTTCTAAGGGACGTTTCAATCTCTGTTTCCAACCAATAGCTCAATACAAAGCATCAAACTAGGAATGAGAACAATCTGCATAAAGACCTAAAATCGCTTACCTTGCTCCAGAAAGGGGTCCAGTATTCACGAATACACATTTTCAATAAATTGCCAGCAACCACAAAAAACTTGGTTTCAGATAAAGTACAGTTTAAAAAGAGTTTGAAAGTTTTTTTTTTTTGATAGGCAACTCCTACTCTATAGACGAATATCTTAATAGGCACTTTTAAACCAGCTTAAGTAAAAATGTCGGTTAGATTTTAGTTTTGACAGTGCTTGGTCACAACAGACAAGATTAGTATTTTGTGTATGATAAATTTATTAAAAGTGCATAACTATATTTCATTCTGACAGAGTATTAATTTTGTAAGTATTAGCAGGTCTAGTTTATTGTAATGTATTCACCTATTTTGACAATCTCCTGACAAATGATCAGGGTAGTGAGTATTATATTCAGATGTTTTATGTTTCTTATGCTATACTTTCTGACTTGTTCTACACCCACAAGAATCATCTCATTTTTGGGCCTATGGTATGAAACCTAAATCTAATCTAGATAGTTGCCATTTTTAAGTTTTTAGACACTTCATGCAGTGCCCTTGTAGAGCACATAACACAGTCCAGAAAAAAAACAAAAATGGGACTGGGTCTACAGAAATGCATCACAAAACAGAAACGTGTTAGAAATGCTATTTATGGTATCTTTTAGATTGCAGTATACATTCTACAAGAGCTCTGCACGAAGTCTCTAAAACCTCGACTAGGACAACTACCTATGGAGGTCTTCTATGTATTTGAAATGTGACTTCCATGTACTTAACATATTTTGTAACAGGGCACTATACAATATTCTTAAAATATTTACAATAGGTCTACCAGCTAAAACATTTGCATGAACAGCAGCCTCTGTGTTTAACACCTATTATGCAAGCCAATTTGAAGATGCCTTAGACAAATGGATTATTGGCAAAATATAAAATAATGAAGCCTTTTTTTGCAGCCAAGACTGTTATCTCTTCCAAACGTTCGCCACTTATTGTTGTACCATCCCACCATGAATTGAAAAAAAAATGATGTGACAAGTTAACTGATGGTTTATTATTAACAATTTTTTTGCTATATTAACATTTTTTCTTTCATGGTTTTATTTAAAAATCTGTTAGTTTATTATAACACACATACAGTGTTTTTTTACAAAGCAATTTTTTCTTATGTGCAATAATATGCAGGGCTAATTATTTACAGTTTTTTGCTGGTGTAATAATGCAAACATTTTTTCTTACATATATGCATTCGTTTAGTTACAAAGTTATTATTTTTCTCAAGTTTTATATACGTTACTGATACTATCAGGTACACTAAAAACCTAAATACTATGTTTTCCCTTGTAATTTATGTTTTTCAGTCTATAAACAATAATTACATTTTTCTACTTATTCTATATATGATATTTACATTTTTTCTGGTCATTCGATATACTATATTTACATTTTTATTTCTGATCATTCTGTTTATACTATTTGCATTTTCGTTCTGATCGTTCTGCGAACAATGTTTACATTTTAATCATTATATTCCTGTTCATTTTTTCTATACACAATATTTATGAAAAACAAGGACAACAGCAGCAAATAAAGAGAAACCACACACACACACACACACACACACACACACACACACACACACTCGTACATGCACATGTACACAAATATACATAGCACATTTACACACACATGCATACACAATGTGTATACAATATTATGCACACACACAGTGTACAATGAGCTGTGTGTATGAGTATGACAAGTGTTTCATCTAGCTATTCTGCATACATATCCACTATTTACAAATAAATTAAACAGTCACCCACTCAATCACTCAAGGAACAGTGTATCAGAGGATCCCAATGCCCTCCTCACAGATGAACCATTTGGAATCATGATGCTACAGCCCTACTATCAGCTGTAGTGCAGTAAGTACCTCACGAAAGACTACTTGGTGCACAACATGCACAATAATGCCAATGCCCTTGAGTAGACATCTAATGTAATCCTCTATCAAAAAAGTCTTTGAGACATCATGATGCACACCATTAGTCCACATCTGGGTGGCACCTGCAACAATGTGGTTTGCATGTATTTTCGACATGGGCCCTACAAACTCCACATTCCGCAAATCATTCACCTCATCTTTTATCATTCCGATGGTGTTATTCCAAAAGGATTATCGGACATATATCTAGACATGTCGAATTCTTCGTAATTGTGTCTGACTACTTCATATGGGCTGCAGCCTTTCACTCAGTAGATGAAACTGTCTGTAACCTAGAGTCGGCGAAGTTTAGTTCCACAAAGTCATACCATAATCGGAAAATATGGAGTTTGAAGAGGTCCATAACACACATAGCGATATACAGGGTGTTACAAAAAGGTATGGCCAAACTTTCAGGAAACATTCCTCACACACAAATAAAGAAAAGATGTTATGTGGACATGTGTCCGGAAACGCTTAATTTCCATGTTAGAGCTCATTTTAGTTTGTTCTTCCACCTATGCTCAATGGAGCACGTTATCATGATTTCATACGGGATACTCTACCTGTGCTGCTAGAACATGTGCCTTTACAAGTACCACACAACATGTGGTTCATGCACGATGGAGCTCCTGCACATTTCAGTCGAAGTGTTCTTACGCTTCTCAACAACAGATTCGGTGACCGATGGATTGGTAGAGGCGGACCAATTCCATGGCCTCCACGCTCTCCTGACCTCAACCCTCTTGACTTTCATTTATGGGGGCATTTGAAAGCTCTTGTCTACGCAACTCCGGTACGGCATGTAGAGACTCTTCGTGCTCGTGTAGTGGACGGCTGTGATACAATACCCCATTCTCCAGGGCTGCATCAGCGCATCAGGGATTCCATGCAACGGAGGGTGGATGCATGTATCGTCGCTAACGGAGGACATTTTGAACATTTCCTGTAACAAAGTGTTTGAAGTCACGCTGGTACGTTCTGTTGCTGTGTGTTTCCATTCCATGATTGATGTGATTTGAAGAGAAGTAATAAAATGAGCTCTAACATGGAAAGAAAGCGTTTCCGGACACATAACCACATAATATCTTTTCTTTATTTGTGTGTGAAGAATGTTTCCTGAAAGTTTGGCCATACCTTTTTGTAACACCCTGTATATAGATTTCGTGAACTGCACTGTAAGGTTGAATACTCCACAGCGACTAGTCCTTCGTTGAAGATGGTGACCAGCTTGAAATTTGGTCTAGCAATGTAATCTAGCCATAGCGACGTCCCCTCCTTCCCCAACGGTAAACTTAATGAATTCCATAACATTTTCCATTGTTTTTGTGAAAAATGGATTGTTAGTTAATTTGTGAAAACCGTTTTCAAAGTCACACGTCGTTAGAGCCCTCCATTCGGTTTTAAATCAGTGTACTCCTTCAAGAAGTGATGGTAAAATCCCAATACGCCATTGTCATAGAGGACATCTATATTTATACATAGGAAGTAGTCGAAATTTTGTGATGTAAGCACTAGATTTAAGTGTGTGAAGATATCTTATATACACTAGTGTCCAACATTAAAGCAATAAATGGAAATTTTTTGAGGTTGCTTTTATTTTGCCACAAAACAGTATACATAGTTGATAGTAAAGTTGAAAAATGTAAAGAATACAGTACTTAAAAGAATGCAGCGTGCCAATTGATAGACAAAAACGTTGCTCGTTTTCCACCTTAGTGGATTTGCACCCATAATCTGACAACTGGTTAATGTGCTCAGTAAGAAGTGTGACCACCTCTGGCAGCAGTACACACCTAACGATGACGGAACATGCTATGAATGATGTCATCAATCTCATGTTGAGGCAGTAGCGCCCATTCTTCATGCAGAGCTGCCCACAGGTATCAGAGAATGATTTTTGGATGCTGACATGACGCAATTTCTCTTCCTAGTGCATCCCAGACGTGCTCTATGGGATTCAAATTGGGAGAGCGAGCGGAACACGCTATGCATGTGATACCTTCCATTTCCATGAAAATATCAGCTACCCATGCTCTATGAGGTCTAGCATTATCGTCCATCAATACAACATCTGGGCCCACAGCATCTCGCAAGAACCGCACATGAGGTCCTAAGATCTCGTCACGACACCTGACAGCAGTTAAACTTTGCCAATACACCTGTACAATTTGATAAATAGGTGTTCGAGTGGTCAACATAGTTACTTCCCAGGCTGTTGGGGATCGTCCTCGATATCAGTCTCTTTCCGCAATGTTGTGTCCATAATTCCTATTCCACATTACCTCCAGATGAGAATCCATTGGGAATCACTCTCCAGACCAAATCAGGGCTCATCCGTGAAGAGAACATTGGCTCACTATTTGACCGTCCGGGTGGCATGCTGACGACTCCACTCTAGACGTTCCCTTCTGTGAAGACGTGTCACAGGTATGCACACAGTAGGTCTCTGACAATAACGGCCACTCTGCCGAAGCCTTCTGTACACCGTTTGCCTCGATACAGGACATCCAGTGGATGCTGTGAGGTCAGATGCCACTTGCTGTACAGTATTGAGGCGGTACCTACTGTCATGCTCTTACACCCAAATAACGGTCCTCTCTGTCTGATGCCATATGTGGCCGGCCTTGCCTTGGCCTTTGGGATACACTTTCGGTTTCTATAACCTGTCGCCACATCCAAGAAACAACAGAACGGTTCACATTAAGCCAACGAGCCACATCAGTTTGCCACTGTCCAGCTTCCATTTTTTCTATAGCAGTCTGCCGCAGAGAGTATGGTAAGCATCTTCTCTGTGCCATACTGCACCGTCTGTGACTGTATACACAGCGACTGTGGATGTGAAACTATCCAACAAAAACTATCCCATTTGATAGGTGCCCTGACATCATTGTTGGCGTGGCTGTCCATTGACGGAATACCATCTTCCGTTCGGAATACGATCGTACAAACATCTGTTGATAGTTTGTATGATTATATTGTGAATTAGACACAGGACGGGGAAATAGCTATTTGTTGCTTTAATTTTGGACACTGGTGTACTTTGATAGAAAGCTACAAGTTTGTACTGAAGAAGAGACCTGTTAGAATCACAGTATCATCTGCTCCCCAAGTGACTAAGAGGTATGCACTAAAGGTTGAGAGGGCTCGATATATATGGCGTTTGTTACTTAAACGGAGGGAGGGAGAGCATGACGTCAGACATACGCTCAAAAATAAAAGAAGCATTATACAGTTGGAGTAATTGGAACATGCGGCAGAGAGGTACTGTAGGTCCTTAAAGTAATGACTAGATATAAGGGGGGCATTGACACCACATATGCTTTGCTAGTGGAAAGCCGATGCACTCTAGGGAGGAATGTTAATAAAAATAAGATGTCATACTCCCACTGTTTCTGTGAACATGAGGAAATAGTAATGTTTTCTGTTTGGATTATGAATGATGTGGTAATCTCTCTCAATACAAACGAGTTACAAGTCATATGTATTTCGAATAGTAAAAATATCTGGATGCAGTTTAAAGTGATATGAATCCATAAACGAAAAGCGATACACGTGGATCAAGTATTGCTGTTGCTACAGATGAAATCACGAGACATTTGCTGATCACAGGCAACATACATTATATCTCCATGACATACCTAATACTATTGCTCATTGTTTGTCTAAACTTTTAAACCATTTATATTGCTCTTAACCATTTTATTCGGATTGTTCTCTCCAGCATTATCAGTTATGGGAAGTATACTGCTCTTGGCACATATGCAGTTGACAGTATTGGGGGAGAATTAGCGTACACTGGAGGGAGAGAGAGAGTACTGGAGATGCTGTCAGCTAGATTTCTGTTCATATCTCTGATCACTATGGTGAGGAAGGTTAGGTCTGCTTCTGCTGATCCGTCAGTGTCGCCCAGTACCATTATCGGCTAGGCTGCGGGTGCCTGTTTTCGCCCCATGCCATTTTATGTTTAACATTTTACCGTCAACTACTATTATTTTTAAAAAATGAGCAATTATGCTCTTCTTATAAAAGTGGTCTGGGGTGACGTTAAAAATTATTTTCCCCCATTAATATGCGTTTTGGTCTATTGAGTAACACTATGCAGACAAAAAAATCGCGTCAACCTTACCCCGGGCCCTGGAGTATTCACATCACAACACACATCCATACGAAAATATGACCGAAAGTGCTGGCATCTTGGGTCTTTGCGCTTCGCTACTGATATAGGTTATCGACTAAATTATGTTTGACAGTGGGGATCTAACGCAAAATATTATCTGTCTGTCTATAATTTTAATTATTTAACAAGGAAATCGATTTACAAGCTAGAGCTGTTGGTGTATCCATAAAACTACAACACAAAGATTCATAAACACACCTCGTAGAGAGCTATTCGTAAAAACATTCGAGTTTTTATCACATTTTTTAACTCACGCCAGAGGTTAGTAACATCTTGATACAGACGTGTGGCTGCCTCAAAAGATGGCGACCGCAGCACAGTAGCGAGCGCCCACTGCTACCTGACATCGTGGAACTCTAAGGTGTTGTCTCGCCGGTGGGGTAAAGAATCATTTTCATTAACTTCTGTTACTATTATTATTACTGCGGAAGTGGTGCATACCATGATAGCTACAGGACTCTGAGCGACGCCTGCTGCTTACATCAATGGCTTCTGCACTAGTGAACACTTGAAAAAGGCAAGTTACTAAAATAAGTATGGTATTCTTTGAACAGACCTGACACTGGAATCTGATACATGGGTAGCACTCCGAAGACAGCAGATGTGGCGTGCAGCAAGTCTTAAAGCATCGGAAAATTATTCTTCTCTTTCAACAGAGGATGCTCTGCCCACATGAAAGACCAGCATTTGTGCCTGCACTGAAATATAATTCTGTATTTAAGAACACCTGCAAAAGCAGTGTAAGATAGTGTCGCCTATGGATGGCCGTGAACTGGGGCTGTCCTCCCTAAAACTACCCAACTAAAGATAAGAATAATCAATTCCTATTGGCTGAGACAAGCAGAGGAATGTTGTTTTCCGCCTACAAACACGATTCGTTTTGGTGTGAGAAGTCATTCCAGTCTAAGCCTCGCTAGCACCAAACATCAATAGCGCCGACAGAATCAATAGAGATGAAGCGCCATAATGGAAAGTATGGTCCTTCAGTAGCTAATAAGCAACTCTGATTTTATTCTAGTGATCCTACAGGTAGGTATTTAAGATGATCTTCTTCGTTTTTTCCATGTTTGTGTGTGCTCGTTATAGCTGTAATCTGATGATTAATTTCTTCTTCTTCTGTTACAGATGTGATGGGCACGTGTAGACTCATAGTTGTGCCTGCAACAACAACTGTACGACCTGACAAGATGATAACGTGTTTGTCACCACAGCCTGGTTCGTCGATGACGGTTTTGCCACAACTGCAAACATCACCACAACCCAGCCTATCATCATCACTGTGGTATGAGTTGATAATACCAGCTCATTTGCCAATCCAGCCATGCCAAGAGGCATTCTGTAGTCTTTACGGACTTTCGTTTCTAGGAGCACTTGATGATAATATCACGACGGATCGGCAGGATACGATATTACATTGCTAATTATGTGATGAGAGGCTCACAGACTTATTCAGACGCTGCTAATTTTGAACGTAAGTAGAACTACTATAAACCTGCTATGGATCTTCACTGAACCGGACATCGCTACGATGTCACTGTGGAACTAACAGCAGTAGTACCCTTGCTCACACTGTTACAGATCACCAAGTAAGTCCTGCAGCCGCACTGGACTACTCTGAGATTGGTGGGCTTTTGGGGACAGGATCCCACAGCCCTGACAGCATGAAATTAGGCTACCGAGATCCTGACACTTTCCTCAATACCTGTGATGCCGTTTTTGAAAGGATGCTCCCTGAAATCGTCAGTGTCCCACAGTATAGCGCCATTAATTGTAACACAGCTCTATACTATGAGCTCACTTACCCGCCCAAAGAGGGCAGTGATGCTGGTGAGGAAAAAAGCATCGTCCAAATTTGCGAGAGAACTGGCGTCATACCACAGGTCGGTTCAATCACAGAGTGGCTTGGAACTTGTGTCAAGAATGTCGTAATCGGCCATTTTTTTTTCGAATTGCAGGAAAGAGGGTTGGGTAAAATACTCAGTCACACACCCCAGTCTGATGTACACTCATATGTCATTGGTCCAGTTAATGGAGGATCCAGTTTCATTCCTCATCTGAAAGATATTACTGCTAAAAAAGCATACATTAATTTCTAGAATACAGATGAAAGGAATTAATATTGCTTTGCATGGTTACTTGTGGCTAGTGATAGTAATTACCCTATGTTGCAATGCCTCCAAGTATTTACAATGTATGTAATGTCTGTGGGCATTACAATTAACAAGGCATATCATTCCATGTAAAACACCAGAACCTTCCAAAATTTCAGGGGCAGAACTATGATTAATCAATTCATGTATACAACCTGTATTACGATGACAGCGAGCCAGAAAAAGATGACCATGAGCACACTGCGCACAACAAAGAAGTGAGCATAAAGTAGATGGACCCCTGTACTTTTTAATATTAGTTGATCAGCACCCAAAACATATAGATTTTTTTCTGTTCTCTCAGTTCAAGAAGCAACACCATGTGTGGACCTGAGAGTAGAGAGAGACATAAATGACATGTTTGTTACAGATGCCTCAACTCTTTTACCAAGAGGGAGTATCTTGAAAGACACCTCAATGAGTGCTTCAACCAGAAATGCGTAAATGTGGAAATGCTTGCCAAGGATAAAAAGTTCTTAAAATTTCAAAACGCCCACCACCTGGATCAATGCCCCTTCATCGTATAAGTCAACTCAAGTACCTTCTACCTCTTGTGGCACCACCCTACCCACACAGAATGGCATGTATTGTATGCAGCAGGGTATCAACGCTCATGTGGAATGTTGTGAGGGCGATCCCACTGCCTCCCATACTACTTCCACTGAACAGCATGTACTGTATCTCGCAGTGTAGGAAGTTGTAAGGTAGTATACCTTCTGTCACAGTATATTCGAATCATATGTCAGGGATAATCCTGCGAAATGGTTGCTCACTGAGCTCGAAAAACTTTCGTGGAAAGTTGATGAGATTTACCGCAACGATGTTTCATGACTGACTCACAGAAGTACGATTCATTGTACAAGCAGGCAGTCGAGTGTCATATTTGAGGGCTGCCATTGGATGGAAAAGCGAAAACTCCATGTTGAGAACATTGTCATCTAATGATGCAGCTGATAATGCATGCAAATTGAAGTACCATCTGGCACGGAACACTCCACTCTTATTTCACATTCTGATTGGGTATAATGCCCACTTCAGCATTTGAGTAATTTTAGGCTGAAAGAAGATAAGCTCACTGTCATTCCTGAGATCATTAAAATGTGCATTTCTTTGTCGTAGAGCATCACACCAAAAATATTGCTCCACTTCTTGGATGCACTTCGCTTCATGTCACATGTGTCTTCAGAAACTTGCTAGGACAATGCATCAACAGGACACACACATCACCAGTGCCACATATCCCTATAATGCAAAGTTTCAGCTTCTGATGGATAAGGCGGTATTTCCATACAAAGACCTGGATTCGATGGAGAGACTACAAAAAAAAAAACACATTGCCAGAGATAACAGCATTCTCCAACAATCCAACAGACACTGGCCTAACATACACAGAGTCTGAACACGTGGTGAATCTTTGGTAGGAGTTCAGCATCCTTCATTTAGGGGAGTATGCTAGTTTATACATAATACTAATGTACACCTGTCACCAAATATTTTTAAGAAGTTCTGTGGTGTATGTCTGGTCACATATTCTCAGGCTCCTGCTTTCTACTACACCATGCCAGGGCTTCCACGGGATGCAGTGTTAACATTGTGCTGTTGCCCTAGATTGAAATGCTGTTCTTCTCTGAACATGGAATTCCCAGGGGCTTTATCAGTGCATGCACAAGTACACCAAGGTGAATAACCTGCAAAGGAGTGAGGAGGAGCACATGCCATCTGACGATTTAAGTTGCATTCTTCGCATGGGTGTAAACAACCTCTACAGGCAAGCCCTGAAACTAAGCCTGCCATAGGAGAGTTTCGACGGATCTCCAGAGGGAAAATTGCCAGACTGAAGGAAAAGATCCAAGATGTAACTGTCTATGCTGGTGAGGGCTATGTTAAGGAGGTAGAACTGGCATACCCTACCCCTTTGCATGACGCGTGTAGCGACTTGCTACGGTGTCCGGAGTGCCTAGTCCCACGACACAGTTCCACTCTGAAGCAGTTTACAATGCTGGAGAGCAAGCAGCGACATATTCTACACAACAGAAACTTCGAACAATGTCTTAGGTTGGGGTGGAACCTGTTAAACTCACCCACAGCATCACCTTCAAGACGTGTTGCTTACTGAAGGAGTACATTCTTTTAAACACTGAACAGAGGGCTCTCGCAATGTGTGACCCTGAAAAAGTATTTCACAAACTAATTTACAACCGTAACTTTGAAAAATATTTTTATAGACTAATAAACAATTCAGTCTTCGGAAATACAATGGAAAATCAGTACGTCAGTGTCTCTGTTTTAGAGTGTCTGTGTAGTTCTGTGCAATGTACACGCTGCTGACGATTGACAGCCATATTAAATTATGAAATTCGTTCGGCAGTTGCGAATATGATTGTAAAATGACTATACAAATTACTAATAATATATGAAAATTCTTGCAGGATCAGGAATAGAATCCAGATATCCCGTTTTACGCAAGTGGTCGCCGTAACTGCCTCAGCCATCCGAGCTTGCCTCCAGGATCGACCCAAACTTTCATATGTCCTAGTGCCTATGTCCCATAGTGCTCACATACAAACCATATTAGTGAGAGACATTGTTTTGCTCATCAGATTGCCATGCTTTGGCATGAAATACAGAAGGGCAGAGTCTGTATTTTACAGTGTTTGTATAGTTCAGTAGAGTGTTTCCTCAGAACCGTGAACGTTAGAGGAAAGATAACACAGCCTAGAGTAAAATATTTTTATTTCTCATCAATAATCTCTAGCAGAAGTGTGATACTTCAGCAATATAATTACAAATACCGTGAAAGTAAGCAACAAAAATGATTAGGTCTTTCGTACATTTTTAATTTTAATCGACATAATAGATGCATATTCGCAATTCCTTACTTTTAAGAAACTTTTTAATGGAATTAAATTATAGTCTTCACTCTGTTCCCAGCTGATTTTAGCATTAAATGCGTTTATCGTCTTCCTCATGACCCCAGTTTGGCGATTCACTGCTTTGGCAGCTGTCAGTCCTTCGCTTTTTTTTTTTTTTTTTTTTTACTTTGTCATTTGTGATGTGATCACTTCGACCTCAGAAGCATGTACGACATCTATATTCTCCTATGAGCAACATTACATTCTCTTCAGACTACTCCACCACTCACGCAACTCACGTCAATAACAACAAAAGTAGACAACATGGCAGATGAAAACTTTCTGTACTACTAGTCCTGAAGCAAACAGCATGTGAACTTCCTTTGATAGTTTGCAGGAAAATGGAACAACCAGCAGATCACAGGCAGACACCTGCAAATGCGACCTAAGCACGACAATATGCCATTTGCACATGTGCGCCTGGCATTTATACCTGAGAGAATTATTATTTGCTGTTGCACATGTGTTTGTGTTCACTGTGTTGTAAAGAAGGGTTAAGAAAGGGTTCTCAGTATTCAGTCTTCAAGAGGTCCGTGGCCATTCTATATTTATTGATAATCATCATCATCATCATCAGCCAATTCAATCATTAAATGATATGACTTCTTCGAGTCGTGAATTCAGGTAGGCTTTCAGCAGTCTTCTCCAAGTGGGACAGTCTTGGGCAGTTCTCTCCCAGGTGTTACCAGCGATCTTCTTGATGTCTTTGTCCCATCTGTCTGGTGGTCTTCCTCTAGGCCTCTGGTGCTCCCTCGGACTCCACTTCAGTACTTGCTTCGTCCATCTGTTGTCTTTTCTTCTTGCGACGTGGCTAGCCGACTACCATTTCAAGGAACCTACTGCCTCTAAGATGTCATTAACCTTCGTCACAGACCGGATGTCATCTGCCCTTTTCCTATCCTTTGTTGTATAGCCCAGCATTGATCTCTCCATGGCTCTCTGTGCTGTCCTAAGTTTCCCTTTTGTAAATGAGTTCAGTGTCCATGTCTCGCAGCCATACGTCATCACAGGAAGAATGCATTGATCAAATACTGCTTTCTTCAGATTTACTGGAATTTTTGATCTGATTACTGTTGAATTCTTCCCAAATGCATGCCAACCAAGCTTGATGCGTTGATAGATTTCTGGCTTTATGTTTCCCTTCATATTTATAATGTGACCAAGGTAGACATATTCTCTGACCTCTTCTAACAGACTGTCCTTGACTTTCACATCTCCAGCTGGGACCCATTTGTTGGACATTACTTTTGTTTTGGAAAGGTTCATGTTCAAGTCAACCAGCTGACATTCCGATGCAAGATCTGTAACTAAGTTTTGGAGCTCTGCGAAGTCTTTGGCCTGTCAGGCAATATCATCAGCAAATCTCAAGTTGGTGAGCCTTCTTCCATTAATTCTAATTCCCTTACCTTCCCAGCTCAGCTTTGACATAGCCATTTCCAATACAGCAGAGAACAGTTTTGGGAAGATGGGATCGCCTTGCTTGACACCCCTCATGATGCAGAATTCTTGAGTTGATTCGCCGATCTTAACATAAGTTGAAGAATTCTCATAGATTTTCCTGAGCACTTCAATGTATGCTGGTCCCACTCCTTGCTTGCTCACTCAAAGCTTGGAGGACAGCTACATGGCTAACTGAGTCAAATGCCTTTTCAGAGTCAACAAAGGCAATGCAGAGAAGCAGTTGTATTCATTCGCTCTGCTTATCACTTAACTAACGGTCAGAATGTGGTCAATAGCGCTAAAATTGCTTCGGAATCCTGCTTGTTCTATAGGTTGGGCTGAGTCTAGGGTGGAACTAATTCAGTTTAAAAAGATCTTTGTGAAAATTTTGTGCAAAATTGAGAGCAAGCTGATAGGACGGTAGTTTTTAATATTGTGAATACTTCCTTTCTTGTGTATCAAAATAATCTTATCCTTGATTGAAGTATAGTGCAGGCAGCAAGCAAATACTTTTGCCAAGTGATTTATTGTTACCTCTCCTGCCAGTTTGAGGATGTCAACACTGAGCTCATCATCATGCGGCACTGTTCCCTTCTTCGTGCTATCTAGAGCACACTTGACTTCCGATAGGAGTATATCTGGAACACTAGGCACATCATTTAATTTAGATACACTCAAATCTTCCCTTGAATTGCTATACAAATTGCTCTACAGGTCTCTGATGAACTTCAAACCTCCTCCTTTTCAGTGATTCGACTGTCATTTCCATCGAGTGCAATAATCTGCTTTTTACCGATTGTGAGTTTGCGTTTGGCTGACTTTAAACATGTCTTGTTTACCAAGCTAGCTCGTAAGGTGTCTTCAGTGAATTTCTGTATGTCAGTTTTCATTTCTCTTCGCACTGCCTTACATAGTTTGGAATACGCTACCATGTCACGCTCAGTTTGGATTTTCATTTCTATCCTCTGTTGTAAAAGGGTTTCAGTTTTGGCACTGAATTTCTTTGGTTGTTTATTTTTTTTGGCATAGGCCACCGACTTCTTGAGCACTTGAAACAATCATTTCCGCCAAATCACCATCTTTATTTACATGGAACTTGTTTTGGAGGACTTCTTGGAATTTCGAGGAATGTTCTTCCAGGTTTTTGAGGTTGATTACCCTTCTCTTCCCTTTCATAAGTTTATTCCTTTCATTTCTTACATTGAGTTCGACCCTTGCTCTCACAAGACGATGATCACTGCCAGTGTTGACCTGATTTAGCACTGATACGTCTTTTACAATCTGCGGAATGTTTGACAGAATAAAGTCTATCTCATTTTTGACGTTGAAATTTGGGGTCCTCCAAGTCCATTTTCGGTCAGGGTGCTTCTTAAAGAATTTATTCATGATGGACATATTGGTGTACTCAGCAAACTGGACTAATCTCTCACCTCTATCGTTTCGGTCTTCAATCCCATAGTTGCCCACCACTGTGTCGCCTTGTTTCTTGGTGCCAACTTTTGCATTGAAATCACCAATGACCATCTGGAAGTGACAATCGCTACCTTATTTATTGATAATTCGAGATGTTAAATCTTCAGTATATTAAAACAACCCACACGCTGTCAATATTGTGTTCAACATCATCAGCCGGCAACGTGATTTTGCAGAGTTAAGGTGTCGAACATCTACTAGAAAGCACATACAACATTATATTAGATGTAACGATAGAAAACAACGAAAAATAAAAAATGACTGAAAGGTGCTTGAAAAAGAAATGCAACTTGTTGCATGTTAAATTATTGACCGAAGTCATTATCAATTTCCTGAAAGATTTCATAAACTATTTTCGGACCAGTCCTGCATCATATGACAGATTATTAATATCGAGATGTAACAAAGTAGAGAAGAAAGAACGTTAATGGGGGACCTGTGGCTGTTGATGAGAGATTAGGAATAATTTTGAGTTTTATGCCAACAAGCACGTCGTTCGAATGCTTGACGTTTAGTTCAGTAATACAAACAAACACAATTAGTAAAACTGTATGGAAACTGATGTGCTGGCAAATGTGCCAACACCTTGTAGATAGAGGAGGCCGAAATGCACGGTATAATCTAACACAGACGAGCGTGAGGTCTGGAACAGGATACGTAATGAATGCTATAAAGAAAAGTACGTAGCTCATGGAATACTTAACTTTTAATCCATCATTTGTATACAGCATTCTTGATGATACAAGTGAGACTCTCTCTTGAAATGGTTAATGGCGCCTTGCTAGGTCGTAGCCATGGACTTAGCTGAAGGCTATTCTAACTGTCTCTCGGCAAATGAGAGAAAGGCTTCGTACGTGTAGTCGCTAGCAAAGTCGTCCGTACAACTGGGGCGAGTGCTCGTACGTCTCTCTAGACCTGCCGTGTGGTGGCGCTCGGTCTGCGATCACTGACAGTGGCGACACGCGGGTCCGACATGTACTAATGGACCGCGGCCGATTTAAAGCTACCACCTAGCAAGTGTGGTGTCTGGCGGTGACACCACAGAAAACTATCTGCCTGGCAAGGATATGTTCAGTTAATTAACAAAACATTTTGTTTACGTTTTGTGATGATTTGGTAAAACTGACGCGCATTTAACAGACCTCTTACTAGTCATTGAATATGTATGCTGTGTTTTCCGAAGTGCAGGCATTTTTCCAAACTGATGCGTAATTCACCAACCTGTACTATATTTTCAGTTTAATAAAGTAATCAGTGTCTTAGAGAATCCTCTTTTAAAGTGATATGTAAAATGACTACCGTTGGATAGAGCTATTAAAATTGTTTTGTGTTAAAAGACTGCTTGAGAAACTGAATCTGAGACATGTTACGCATAAAGACGAATTGAAATTTAACATTGCACACTAATATTATGTGGCTGGTTCATGAAGCTCTGTCAGTATCTGAATTAAGAATATTGCCAAGCCATCAATACTTGACGTCACACATGCAGTATTTATTGAAAGTAGTGAGAAAATATTGAGGGCTATCAATACAGATAATATGACAATATACACCTTCAGATGGTCTGTATGTTGACTAACGGTTTGAAAATATTACTGAACGTGTGAGAGCGCCTTAAGGTCAATCCACACTAGCTGTCATGGCATGTCACTTCAAAACATACCTCGAACCATTTCAAATGTCGGCATTCACACAGGCTATCGATGGAATGTCACTTCACGTCAAGGTCTCTAAGGTGCGTCATCCGCTAATATCGGAAGTTATAGTATTTTCGCTGGACTCAGTGATGTTATAATAGAATATTTTGCGCTTTAGTGTCTTCTAAATCTTTATTTTACACTCAAGCGCCAAAGAAACTGGTATTCAAATACAGAGATATGTAAACAGGTGGAATATTGCTCTCCAGTCGGCAACGCCTATATAAGACGAAAAGTGTCTAGTGCAGTTGTTAGATCGGTTACTGCTGCTACAATGGCAGGTTATCAAGATTTAAGTGACTTTGCATGTGGTGTCACAGTCAGCGCACGAGCGATGGGACACAGCATCTCGAAAGTAGCGATGAAGTGGGGATTTTCCTGTACAACCATTTCACAAGTGTACTGTGAATATCAGGAATCCGGTAAAACATCTCCAACATCGCTGTGGCCAGTAAAAAATCCTGCAAGAACGGGACCAACGACGACTGAAGAGAATCATTCAACGTAACATAAATGCAACACTTCCGCAAATTGCTGCAGATTTCAATGCTGGGCCATCAAAAAGTGTCAGCGTGCGAATCATTCCATGAAACATCATCGATATGGGCTTTCGGCGTGAAGGCCCATTTGTGTACGCTTGATGACTGCATGACACAAAGCCTTACGCCTCGTCTAGGCCCATCAACACCGACACTGGACTGTTGATGACTGGAAACATGTTGCCTGGTTGGACGAGACTCGTTTTAAATTGTATCAAGTACATGGACGTGTACGGGTATGGAGACAACCACATCAATCCATTGACCCTGCATGTCAGCAGGGTACTGTTCAAGTTGGTGGAGGCTCTGTAATGGTGTGGGCGTGTGCAGTTGGAGTGATATGGGAACCCTGATACGTGCATACAGGTGATATGTATGTAGGCATCCTGTCTGATCTCTTGCATCCATTCATGTCCATTGGGCAATTTCAGTAGGACAATGCCACTCTACACACGTCCAGAATTGCTACAGAGTGGCTCCAAGAACACTCTTCTGAGTTTAAACACTTCTGCTGTTTACCAAACTCCCCAGACATGAACATTATAGAGCATATCTGAGAGGACTTGCAGCGAGCTGTTCACAACAGATCTCCACCCCCTCGTACTCTTAAGGATTTATGGACAGCACTGAAGGATTCATGGTATCAGTTCTCACCAGCACTACTTCAGAATTAGTAAAGTCCATGTCACGTCGTGTTGCAGCACTTCTGCATGCTCACGGGGGCGCTACAAGATATTAGGCAGGTGTACCAGTTCCTTTGGCTCTTCAGTGTGTTATTCTGCTTTGTTTTCGTGGCAAATTGCAAATGTTCCATGGGGACTTTGACATTTTTTTCCACTGAGTATCTTCCACAAGTAGTATCCGATATCTGAATTATTCATGTTTTATAATGAAGTAGCAGAGATGACACCCACAGTGTTTTTAAATAAGAACATAAATTAATGAAGAATTTTTTATTAATTAAAATTTTAAATGAAAAAGTCAGGTCTAGGAGGGACATTATTAGTTATTTAAGGGAAAAAACATAATGGATTAAGTAAATAGGCCCTATTTTGTGCAATGCAGGACTCATATGGAAAGAATAACTGATACAAACAGTGACTAATGTTTTTGTCACTCTTAAATCGAACCAACATTCAAACAAGTGTCTGCCTGCAAAGGTGTACAAAACAAGACTGACGAAGCACTAAAGATATCACATACTTCACTACTCTTCGTTTTTGTATTCTTTGTCATCTATATCGATATTATTTCATCATTCAGTTTCGTCTTGCTGGCCCTCCTTTATAATGTGGAGTGCTGGGAACGGGGCAATCATTACTAAGGATCCAGTTGTGTTGAATATGGGTGTTCACATTCGGAAATGAGCTACCGTTCTGAAACAAGATAGGCTAAACTTTAAAACTCAGGTCAGTAGAAACTGGAAATTTACAATTCACATGGAATATTTGGTAGATTTATCTTTTGTGGAAGGATGGGAACGATGGCAAGCTTCATTCTGTACACCATGATCACCGAACAGGAACGAAAGTTCTGCATTTTGAAAAATATTGTTGTAGGATACATGTTTTACTGTTTCAAATACTAAGCCAACATTTGACAGTGAATTTGAAAATCAGTCGAGTTTGTTACATATTCAAATTCTGAGCCGTAGTACTCGTAAGTTCCATTTGAAACATAACACAAACTGTATAAAAAATCACATTTTGGACTAAAAAGCAGTAATTTTCTTAGATTTATCACAAGTGTTTAGTTTTATGGTTCCGTGTTTGAATCTGTAAAAACAGAACCCTTATAGGATAACTTTGTTGTCTGGGAAAAAATCCGAAAAGTGTTAATTTGTAATTATATAACATGAAAAATTATTTCTTTTGTCATTTGTTATCCAACTCCAAACATAAAATTAAAACATTCTCGAAAGTTGCCGAACCCCTGGAACCAATATCTTTACAGCATCAATGTCAATAACAGGAAAACATCACCGACATCCGTGATTCCTGGAATGGATAATCAGTCTATGTACATAATTAAGTTTGTGCATAACCATCAGTGTGCGAGTCCTACTCACACCTGGCCAATTTGTCCTTGGTTAGTTGGTTGGTTGGAAGAGAGGACCAAATAGCGATTAGGGGAGGATGGGGAAGGAAGTCGGCTGTGCCCTTTCAAAGAAACCGTCCTGACATTTGTCTGAAACATTTATGGACATCACAGAAAACCATATCAGGACGGCAGGATGCAGTTTCGAACCGTCGTCCTCCCAAATGTGAGTCCATTGTGCTAACCACTGTGTCGCCTCTCTTGGTAAGTTTTCCTTGCGTAAAATTAATACTATATGATGATTAACAAATTTTTGAACATTAACAAAATGTCAGTTACTCAGCACCAAATATATTGCAATTAACAATGCTATTTTGCAATGACTGTTTATACTATTATCAGTGCTTCTTTCTTGTCATAAACACTTTCTAATCTGTGATGAAATCTTAGAGGTGCAGAGGTGAGTGTAACGGGCGGCTGAAGTGTGTGACAGTACGAGTGTATGCAGAGAGTCTGGTGGGGATGAGGTTGGAAGCACTGTCTCAGATGTCAATCAATGCCATATAATCTGTAGTGTAAAATCTGCATTGGATCAGTGGCACTGCAAAGCACGTAACACTCCTGTTAGTTGGGCCCTGAGTTCAGTACCCACGCAGATTTGATTCTATGTATTGAAATTTTAGTGCACTTGTCACAGTGAAGGATATCCAATGTATTTTCACCCCTCCATAATACCTTGTAGTACTAGAGTACATACTCTAGTATGTGTGTTGAAGTGATGCTCTTATATTGTCACCATGTAACATTACATGCTTGCACGTTGCCAAGTCCTTGCACACAAAAAGCTTATGAATTCTATCACAATGCAGAGGTGATCTCCTGATGTTGGACACATGCTGTCTGATTCGTGGACCATTGCAGACTGTTCCATAGGGATGACAAACTCTGCTGGGAGGTTCTGTTTTTCACCATATAGGATATCTATCAGCAAAGCCTGAAGGTACTCCTTGAAAGCACCATGAATACTGAGAAGTACCCAGGGAGGGGCCTCTGACCATTGTCCATCGTGGCAGGTCAGAGACAGTTCAAGTATGTGGTGCCACCACTCCAGTAACCCATTGCTCTGTGGCCGGTAAGCAATTGTTACAATGCCCTGAGCTCAGGGGATGTAATATATCAGAATGACAGAAAGGTATGGTTTGTAAGAGAGGGGTGACTCACGCCAAAGTGTGCAGAGAGACACAGGCAAGTGTGTCATTGACTTTATTTCATCAAAGATTTACAGCAGGCATTTTGAACTCAAGGGGGGTGCCATGCACCATAAGTGCGTGGTTGGGTCAACTCCAGCGCCAATGTCAGAAACTGCAGTGTTGGCATCCTTTCGCCAGCCTTGCAGACAAAGCACTCCTATTCACGCTACAGCTAAGTGGCCGCTGTGTGTGTTAGCTGCATTCTGTGGCCCAGAAAACGGCTGACTGCTCCTTCAAGAGCAACTCGTAAACCCTTGTAGAACGCCGATGGGAAGCAGCCAATCACCGTCATTGTAGCGAGCCTTAGCAGTTCTGACCGTCCGCCTAGCGCAGTTCGTTCAGTGCCCACAGACAGTTCTGCACCCAGGAGGCTTCAAGTTCGCACCCCAGCCCCACCCCTGTGGATGGCAGCTTGCAGTCCACCAGACGACGCCACCCAGTGAGTGGAGGCTAGCAGCCCTCTCGCTCCTTGTTCTGCAACGTGCCACAGCAATGATGTGTCCTTGTAGTGGAGATTGGAGGTAGCTTCAGGGGGTCGGTCACTGATATCCATCACCAAAACGTAGTCGTGGTTCGCCTGCAACTTAAACAATCGTCGTTCTCTCCAGTTCTGGACACAGACAGAATGACGACATAACTGCCTCCCTTGAGCCTCCAGGCTCACTTTTACTTCTTTTCCCTACGCCTCTGACGTAGTTCCTCTAGAGAGGACAAGTGGAGTGCTCTTTCATAATTATTTCAGCTTTCATCAGCCTGTTTTGGCCCCTACACATAGGTCACTAGGTGCTATTGTAAGAGCAGCATATGGGTTCTTCACGTTATGTCAGTGCCCTGTGCTGCCCTGATTATTTCACATTTGCATACAGTACTCGCCAGGCAGTGCCTTCTAGCCTGCGAATGGTGTTGTAAGCCTGCCTCACAGAATAATTTTCAAAATATGAACATCGCCCACGCCTGCCATCCGATGCACCAATTGGTCCCTTAACTTCCAGCGATAACTGCATGAGATTTCTAAGAATTCTCCAAATCCGCGCCTATACTTATACGTGGAGCAGCACAGTGGTGCGAAACTGTTCCACTCCACAGGGGCTCCACAGTTCTTTGAAGAGTGCCAACTAGAACTGCTTACCCTAGTCAGTCGTTATTGACAACCAAACTGAAACCTGGCCGTTGTCGCGAAGCGGTTCTAGACGCTTCAGTCCGGAACTGTGCTGCTGCTACAATCGCAGGTTCGAATCCTGCCTCGGGCATGGATGTGTGTGATGTCCTTAGGTTAGTTAGGTGTAAGTAGTTCTAAGTCTAGGGGACTGATGACCTCAGATGTTAAGTCCCATAGTGCTCAGAGCCATTTGAACCAAACTGAGAGATCCATAGATATACAAAAGCCTTAGTCATCATCTCGCCTTTGATTTCTGGTATCAGAGCTGCCTTGATCCACCATATGACTTGATTGATTGTTGACAGAATATACTTGTATCCACTAGTATCAGGCAGCAAACTGACCAAGCCCAAGTGTATGTGCTGTAACTTTCTTGCTGGAATGAGGTATTGGCTTAGTTCCAGGCTAGCATGCCTCCCTATTTTGCAGTGCTGTTACACAATGCAGGTGTGAGTCCACTTGCTTCAGTAACGTTTTACATCCAGCCAAACAGAAATGGCTCACTACAAGTTTGGGTACGGGGCAGATCCCCGCGAGTGACAAATTGTGGAAATTATCAAACTCAAGTCTTCTCATTTGCGACAGCACCAACAGTCTAAATTTCCCTCTTGATATCTCGCAGCAGACCTGTCTGTTCCCTCCAGGGAGGCAGCAGCACGCAAACCAAAGGTGGATAAAAGCGTTCTACTAAAGTTCTTTGTTTTGTGCAACTGTCTCCTGCGCTGAAGCAAGCTCATTATAATTAATACACACTGAAAGAGGATTGATTCTTGGGAAGACGTCTGCCACTACATTGTCCACCCCTTTAATATATGACACATGTCATGTGTTTTCATGATACGTTCGTTTGATTCCCAAAAATCACCTTCATTATTCGTCAGTTTACAGCCAAGGCAGAACTTGAAGCAGTGCTGTTTCTTTTTTTTCTCTGGTGTGTCGAAATCCTAATGCATTAACCTTGTACCCTAGAAACGTGACTTCCCTCTGGCAAAGTCGGCACTTTTCCATGCTTATCTCAGTGTCATATGAAGATCATGAGTATCGAACACAGAGTGAAGGCGTGCCTTGTGATGTGATATATTTGATGAAAAAATCAAAATTTCATTGATGAACGAATAACAAAAGGAAAATGTATTAAAATCTTATTAATAAATCACTATTACAACTGTGAGCCATTTTTTAGCCCATGAGGCTTGAAAAAGTACTCCTACAACCCAGACGTGTAATAACAGCTGCCTTTGGCACATCATACAGAGTGATGGGGACCTAGAGTTATGCCTACTCCCAGTCGATTACAATGAAGATGCCCTCTCCAAGGCAAGAGAAAAATCTAGAATATTTGGAATTGGGTACCTGTCTGGTACTTCTCATGAACTTAGCGAACAGTAGTCCCCACACATTCTACACTGAAGTGCCAAAGAAACTGGTATAGGCATGCTTAATCAAATACAGAGATATGTAAACAGGTGGAATAAGGCACTACGGTCGGCAACACCTATATAAAACAACAAGTGTCTGGCTCAGTTGTTAGGTCTATAACTGCTGTTACGATGGGAGGTTATCAAGATATAAGTGACTTTGAACGTGGTCTTATAGTCGGCACACGCACAATGGGACACAGCATGTCCAAGGTAACGATGAAGTTGGGATTTTCCTGTATGACCATTTCATGAGTGTACCACAAATATCAGGAATCCAGAAAAACATCAAATCTCTGACATTGTTACGACCGGAAAAAGATCCTGCAAGAATGGGACCAACGACTATTGAAGAGAATCGTTCAACATTGCAGAAGTTCTACCCTTCACAAATTGCTATAGATTTCAATGCTGACCCATCAGCAAGTGTCAGTGGGTGAACCATTCAATGAAACATCATCAATATGGGCTTTCGCAGCCAAAGGCCCACTCGTGTACCCTTGATGAGTGCATGTCACCGTGTTTTACACCTCGCCTGGGCCCTTCAGTGCCGACATTGGACTGTTGATGACTGGAAACATGTTGCCTGGTTGGAT
The DNA here is from genome assembly GCF_023864275.1 of Schistocerca cancellata. Taxonomy (NCBI): domain Eukaryota; kingdom Metazoa; phylum Arthropoda; class Insecta; order Orthoptera; family Acrididae; genus Schistocerca; species Schistocerca cancellata. The sequence continues at coordinate 344,994,156 of NC_064633.1, read as the reverse complement.
GAGTCTCGTTTCAAATTGTATCAAGCGGATGGACATGTAAGTGTATGGAGCCAAACTCGTGAATCCATGGACCCTGAATGTCAGCAGGGGATATTCAAACTGGTGAAAGCTCTATAATGGTATGGGGTATGTGCAGTTGGAGTGATAAGGGATCCCTGATAGGTCTAGATATGACCCTGACAGGTGACATGTGTGTAAGCATCCCATCTGATCACGTGCATCCATTCATGTCCATTGTGCATTCCGACAGATGTGAGCGATTCCAGCAGGACAACGTGACACATCACACGTCCACAATTGCTACAGGGTGACTCATGGAACACTCTTCTGAGTTGAAATACTTCTGCTGGCCACCAATCCCCCCCCCCCCCCAGACATAAACATCATTGAGGACATCCGGGATGCCTTGCAATGCGCTGTTCATAGAAGATCTCCACCCACTCGTATTCTTATGAATTTATGGACACCCCTGCAGGATTTATGGTCTCAGTTCCCTCCAGCACTACTTCAGATATTAGTTGAGTCCATGTCACCTCATGTTGCAGCATTTCTGCATGGTCGCAGGGGCCCTACACGATATTAGGCAGGTGTATCCTAAATCTTCTACATTGATACTATTTCATCATTCCATTGTCCGCCCCCGGTAGCTGAGTGGCAGTCTGGCATTAGCTGCCGCAGCGGTCGCATGCTCCTCAAGTTTGCTCCGTGAACGTTCAGTGTTTACGCCAGTGTTTTCGTGTTTTGTGCTCGTTTATTGACGTTTTGCACGTGAATTAAGCGTTATCAATTGAGCATTTGGTCTTCTTTCGTGTCATCTTTCTACGAAGTGCCGTTGGGATTTCGGCGTTGTCCGAGATTTCTTCGCTGCAGAACACCATGGCAAACTCCGTGAGAAAAAACACCGTGATTTTCACCTTCGACAAGTACACCCGTCGAGTACAGCCCTCTGCACTTGAAATACACGACTGGATTACCGAGGTAATTGGCCTTCATTCTGAATCTGTTCATACCATGCAGCTGGACTCTGATGAATACTGCATTTTTGTAAAGTTTAACGATTCCGCGAGTGTAGACCGCTTATGAAACGGAATTTATACACCGTGATGGTACTAAAAGTACTGTCAAACTCCGGAATTCCGAGTCTGTAATTAGGAATGTTAGGGTTTTGAATATTCCCATAGAAGTAGACAATTCGAAAATTAAAGATGTCCTTTCAAAGTATGGGGTTGTCAGGCAAATAGTCAACGAAAGGTGGGCTTCGCATTTCAAGCTGCAGTGCTTTAACGGCATTCGCTCCGTGGAGATGGAAGTGAAAGCAAACATTCCCTCCCACATCTTTGTTGACGGGCACAAGGCGCATGTTATGTACTCAGGGCAAACCCCTACATGTCATGTATGTAACGAGTCTGGTCACCTCCGTCAGGACTGCCCTCGCCGTGTATTTGTGCTAACAAATAACCTTACGCAACGCCGGAAATTGACACTCAACGATTTGTTGCCAGCCAGTAATACAACAGAGCCGGCGGCGGTCGTGGATCCTGTTACTACCTCTGAAAATGTTGCACTTAATGTTAATGACTTTCCGTCTTTAAAACCTGCATTAACTGCTGAAATTCCGTCCCGTGACAGCGAGATTCCCACAAAAAAGCGTCCTCTAGAGGACACTGAAAGAAATGTTGATGAGGACTCTTCCTGTGAAACACCCGTTGCCAGGAGGCCGAAGCCCAGTCCTGAAGATCTGTTGGAAGTGGAAAAAGGAGATGGAATGAAGATCGATGTGGCTCCCACTTCCGCACAAGGACTTACACCGCCACGAACAGATAGTGACGCAGCGGGTAGTGATTTTTCACGGAAATGTGACCCTGAGCCTGAGGTCACGGCAGAAATAACCGCATCAAGTGCACAACCCATACAGTGCGAACCGTACGAGGAAGTACCTAAAGAACCTGCTGACTCCCAAGCGCAACGCCGCGCCGAAGGAGGAAATACACAAGCATCACCGCCTCGCCAGCAAAACAACACAACAGACACCACGCCGGAACCAAACATTGACGACTCGCAAGCCACGGCCGTTGCCCCATTCAGCCACCGCCGGCGGCTGCGACCGACACCGGGTCTTGCTGTCACGCGACATCAAGCGAAAGCCACACCAGAGAAGAAGGACATCAAGAAAAAGAACATTAAATATGAAGTCATCAGGGCCAACACTGACGAGGAGAAAGAGAATGGCCACAGTGACTTATAGCAATGCATTGTCAGGATTTCAGGATACTTTTCTTCTCAAGCTATTTGTTTAAAAGCAGTGCAAATTTTTCTAGGCAGTTAGTACATGTAATGGGCACACAGCTTGTAAAGATCGTGCCTTGTAGGGAAGCACGTTTGCTGCTATAATCATACCGAACCTCATCCCAAATAGCTTCTTCCGGTATGTCTGTGCTGCAAGCTTATAGCATTACTACTATTAACATTAATAAAATACAGTCACCCTTGAAATTGGCAGCACTAAAAGAATTCTTGTACCAGTCCGGAACAGATATCGCGTTGCTACAAGAAGTTGCGATAACGGAATTTCGGATCCCAGGCTTTTTTGAAATTGTTAATGTTTCTACGGAAGCCAATATCGGTACAGCCATTCTTATAATGGAAGGCATTCCGGTGACTGAAATCGAACGACTAGAATCAGGAAGAGCCATAGGCATAAAAATTTTCGATGTGACAGTGATTAACCTTTACGCCCCATCAGGAACTTCCCACAAATTGGATCGTGCGAAGTTTTTTCAAGATGAACTGATTTATTTATTGAGGAAAAATCCGTGTTATCTTATAATAGGTGGAGATTTTAACTGTGTTTTAAACCAGAAACATCAACAACCCAACTTCAACTACTCGCCACAGTTAAAAAAGTTAGTAAGTGATCTACACCTTAAGGATGTGTGGGAACTTCAGCACCCGACGTCAGTCTGGTTCACGTATATAACCAGCCACTCGCGCAGCAGACTAGATAGAATTTACGTGTCACCAAATTTGCAAAATTATTTATTAAACGTTGAGACTATTCCAGTGTATTTTAGCGATCACAGTACACTTTTAACTTGCTTTAATCTAAGTGTACAGCCAGCCCGTCGATTCAGAGGCCAATGGAACTTAAATATCTCTGTTTTAACTGACGAAGAACTGGAACAGGACATAAGGTTTGCGTGGACTATGTGCCTCCGCACAGTAGACAAGCACCCAACAGTCATTGACTGGTGGACAAGGAGGGCTAAACCAAGGCTGCGGAAAGTTGTCATGCAGTATAGTGCAGCGAGGCACAGGGAGTTGAGGAATACAATGGAGTTTTATTATAAAGTTTTAAGAGACTTATATCAACAGGCCCAGATGACGTAATTCGTCTAAATGATATCAAAAAAATAAAAGCCAAGTTATTAAGCATTAAACGGCAACAGATGGAGGGACTCAAAATTAAATCGAAAGCCACATCAGTCGTAGCAGATGAAACAGCTTCTCTGTATCACTTGGTGCGGCATGCTAAAAACAGACGTCAAACTTTAATTGCTGAAGTCCAGACGCATACTGGTACGAGGCTCACATGCCAGAAACAAATACTGGACGAAGTCCACAGGTACTATGAAACCTTATATGCCCCTACCACAGTGGAAGATGCAGCTCTCGAGGACTTTCTCACTATTTTAGGTCCACACTTGTCGGGAACAGACAACGCTGACATCCTGTCATCTATTACTAAAGATGAAGTGCATGAGGCAGTGCGTAACTCACCTCTCAACAAATCTCCGGGACTTGATGGCCTCCCTGTGGAGTTTTATGCCCGCTACTGGTCTATAATTGGGGACAAGATCACTTCCATGGCAAATGAGGTCCTGAACGGAAAACCGGTCCCTGCAGAGTTTAAGGAAAGTAAAATAGTACTGATTCCTAAGAGTAAAGGCAAAACCAACTTAAACAATTTTCGGCCTCTTTCGCTACTAAATTCTGATTACAAAATAATTTCGCGTATTATCAACAAAAGACTCTCTGCCTTTTCCAACAAAATATTGAGTCATCACCAATCTTGCTCTCCGACCAGAACGATATTCGAAAGTCTATCTGCATACAGAGACGTCATTGCAATTACCTCAGTGACAAGTATAAAATGTGCTTTAATCTTTATAGATTTCAACAAAGCTTTTGAACGCGTTAGTCATAGATATCTCTTTGCGACGCTGTCAAGAATGGCTTTCCACCCCCAGGTTGTGAACATGCTAAGGAATATTGCAACAGGTGTCAATGCGAAAATAGCAATCAATGGCCAAACATCTAAACCCATACAGATAAGGCGAGGGGTTCCACAGGGCAGTCCCTTATCAATGTTTTTATTTTCAGTATCTTTAGAGCCCTTCCTCCGCACTGTCCACGCAAGATTAACAGGCATAACATTGAGTGGTGAGAAAACTGTCATACGAGCTTATGCTGATGACGTGGGCGTTGTAATAAGGAATAAGGAGGAGACAGTTACACTGGAAAGAGAAATCCAAAGATATTGTCTAGCGTCGGGAGCGACAGCAAATGGAAACAAAAGTCAAATATTGAATCTACGGGGCCTAGATCACCTTCGACTGGCATGGGCAAAACAAGACAACAAACATAAAACTTTGGGAATCACCTTAATGGCATGTCCGATGCGGATGGCTGCTTTTAACTGGACGGAAACTAGGAGGAAAGTTCATGGTGCTGTAATGGAGAACATCCATCGAACTATGGACCTGGTGCAAAAAGTCAGATTCATCAACTCCTGCGTTTTGTCTAAAGCGTATTTCACTGCGCAGGTATTTCCAATCCCTAAACTAGTAGCGAAAGGGATCATGTCCACTGTTACCAATTATTTATGGCGAGGAGACATATTCAGGGTTGGTGCGACTACGGTTATACTGGATGTCAGAAACGGGGGCCTCGGTTTGGTGGATATTCGCAATAAAGCGTCTGCTCTGTTCCTCAAACGGACTTTCCATATACTCAGAGAACTTCCCCAATATATAACCGCAAAGCTCTTTGAGGCTGTGACACCCCACAGCCTGCAAGCAACGATTGATGTGCGAAGGATTAATGCCCGTCTGCAGTATGTGAGGAACTTTTTCCTCGAAGCAAGTTATCTTAGTGACGCAATCAGAAGCAACACACGTATCACAGCGCGCGACATAATACTTGAAAGGAAGTTAAATGAGGGTAGAAACAAAATTGAAACGAAATTCCCAAATTGTGACTGGAAAGCTGTATGGCGGAACATCGACTATGCCGGGCTATCTACAGACGCTATTTCTGCATGGTACAAAACAGTTAATAATGTCATCAGCACCAACGAGAGACTATATGGGATCGGTTTAAACCAGACACACCTTTGTGGAAAATGCAATCTGGTGGATACACTCAGCCACAGATTCACCTGTGGTGGCAATGTGCATAACTGGAATTGGATCAGGCAACAAATCGCCTTTCTCACCAGATCCTCTACGCAATATATAACGCCGTCGCTCCTCCTGAGACCGGACATGACATACTTTCCGAAATTAAAAACCAACGCCATTAGCTGGTTACTGGGAAAATATGTTAGTTATGTCATCCACACACTTGGGTCGGACAACGAGATAGAATTCCGCGTTTACATGAAGTGTGAATATGCAAAAATCAGCACGTATCGAAACCACAAGAAGCACTATGGCAACATGCTGAAGATCATTTTTGAAAGAATGGGTGTTGGTTAAATATGTGAAACCACTACAACACCTTGAACGAGAACGAACAGAAGAAAAATAAAAGTCACTTGGTTCCTTATTATTATTTACTTTAACCTTGCTTCCGGAACTTTTTTTTGTGTGTGTTTAATTGGATTGTATTTAAACTGGTTCATAGTCAAGAAAACTGGTATTAAATATGCTATTATTTTTTATTCAATGGACAGTTTACAAATTAAACAGTGAATTCAACTTTGTAGACAAACCCACTGATTGGGTGACAATAGTTTGCACCTTAGAATAATCTCAGTTATCTTGAGCAAAGTTTATACTGTAACCCACTTTTAAAGTTTGTTTTACCATTATTACTGTATTAGACATATTTAGCATATAAATAGTTTAAAACTGGTTCTTTTTTTAATGTTGCAAATGGTTTAATCATTAATTGTACTGTTGAATACTTGAAATGTATGTTTTAGTAAAATAAAAAAAAAATAAAAAAGTGGTCAGCGCGACAGACTGTCAATCCTAGGGGCTCGGGTTCGATTCCCGCATGGGTCGGAGATTTTTTCTGCTCAGGGCTGGATGTTGTGTTGTCCTAATCATCATCATTTCATCCCCATCGACGCGCAAATCGCCGAAGTGGTGTCAAACCGAAAGACTTGCACCAGGCGAGCGGTCTACCCGACGGGAGGCCATCGTCACACGCCATTATTGTTATTATTATCGTTTCATTGCATCTTGCTTAGGATTCGAGGGCGGGGGGGGGGAGGAAGCCCCAAATACGTATATATTTTCGATGGGAACTAAATGTCGACGTTTTGAAACTTTGTTTCTGTTCTCCCCACTTTACCACACAAATTGAACATATGTTATGAAGTTTGTTTGGCCATTAATAAACTTTATCGTTTTTAGTGCCTCATTTCTGGCATGTATACATTGACTTTTTATATCGCGGATGGTAACCAATAACTACACTATCACTGTTAAGTACTAGGCAAAGCGAATGACGTAACGTACGTCTGAATTGGCCTCGTCTTTGAAAAGTATGTTACGTGTTTGATCTTTGGTGTTATATTTCTACTCTATGGTGCTAACAATGATCTCTGGGTGCTAAGAGCGCCTGCTATCTTTGACGAAACGGTTGTCAAATGTCAACGATATTTGTGTGTGTACTGTGTAGCAACAACTTTGTACGAAGTTCTAGAGAATTCTCGAGAGAACGTAGAGAGATGAACAAATATATCTAATATCTTACTGAAAGGTTTCTGGGTACCTAGTGCTGTTGTGTCGTTTGAAACTTTGCTTCAGTTTGCAATTAGTGTGAGCGTGTGTAAGAATTTTTTTTTCTTATTTGCGGTAACATAATCACAAAAGGAAAATGTCTTATATGTTAGGACACCTTCACAATGGATGGCAGGTAGACCAGGCCATCTTATCAGAGGAAGATAGAGTTGTGGTACGTACGTATAGTTGTTACAGAAGTATGTAAAATAGAAATGTTTGAATTAATCTGTGCAGTACGCTATATCTTTACAGTATTAAGCCGTGAAAATGTCATGCAGGCTAGGAATGAGAATTTCTTCGGAGACTTTAACCGTGATGTTTATAGACTTGTCTATTAAATTTTTTAAACAAAACTGTAAACGATAGCTTCCTGTAGATTTTCTTGGTGTCGAAAACGTGCTTATTGTGTGTATTTCAGTGCAATTAAGCTTAACTTAGTCGTTGCAAAGCAATTTGGCATCCCATGTTGGACCCTGTGGGAGTGTTCTCTCCAGTATCTCGTGTGGTACTTTCATTCCTCACCATCCCACGTTTACGTTTCTGATTAATATTTGATGTGCAACATCAAAAACTGTGGAACAGACATACTCAAACAACTCCAGATGTTAATTGCGACCATTCGTCAACCATAACAGTACCATTTTGTAGTAGTCACTAATGGGTCATAAGATAATTATATGCAGTGAGTGCGTAAACTTCACAAACGAAAAGAATTATTCCGGTGCCCTTCAGTAGTTATTTAACCTTCTTGAATTTCTCCGTGACCTAGTGAAGTACTGTGGTTCCATTTCTTTTACCTGTAACATGAAGTCAAATTACATACAGAGGCCGATGTTCATTTTTATGCACGCTGGAACCCACAAACAGGAATTTAGTTGAATGCTATAATTTTGTTTTTCATGTTATCCAGGTAGTCTAATAGCTAGTATTAGCGACTGGTGTTATTACTAGGTCTGTGTCATTTACCAGTTGTGATTGGACAGACTGTGTCAGGGTTACATATATAAGATTTGGTTACAATGTTATACAACATACAGAAAAGAATTCACAGTAACTTCAGATATAACATATTAAGACAATATTATTTTGTCCATTCATTTTAGTCAATATTGAAAAATTCTCCAATAGAATATAATGGGTGTTCTTTAAAGTCCTGTGCAGTTGTTCTTTTGAACAGTCCTAGTGGCAGAGACTGCACTTCTTAGTCCAGTGTATTGTGTATTGAACATTTTTAGGGCTACCACTGGAAAACTGTCTTGGGTTCCAGTCTGTCAACAACTTGATACTTCAGTGTTCCTCATGTTGTGGGCGTCATGATTATGAATGTCTTGCCTCAAGCTGAAATCACCTTGGTTTTCCTTTACACTTTTGATGCATTTACACTTTTGATGCATAGAAACACATATTGGCTGAATGCTGTCATTATCCCTAACCTGGTAAATATAGGTTTGCAGTACTCCTGTTTTTTACTTGATGCAATGATCCTGACAGATTTTTTTAGCATTAACACCTCCTTATAACCTACAGAGTGGCCCCTTAACAGCAGACCATAGTTATTACGGCTGTGAAAGAGTGCATAATAAACTGTTAGTAGGTACTGATCAGTTAATGTGCCTTTTAGTTTTTGTAGCAGGTATATAACACAAGAGAGCTTGGAACACACACACTCTGTGTGCTTGCTCATTGTCAGTTTGCTGTCTATCATGAAGCCTAGTGGTTTGACAGCCTCCATGTTATCCCGGCAGCCAAAGTTGCTGATACTGCATATTCTGTGTTGTTTTTTCTCAATTCATTTTCATTTTATTTTCTATGAACCACTCTTTAATGCTTTCAAAGAGTACATCTGCTGCCAACAGAGCTTGTTCAGCTGTTTTCCCCTTGGCAAATAGTGTGGTATCATCAGAAAACTGAAGAATGTTGTAGATACAACCTGTATTATTGACATAGATAAGGAACAGGAGAGGTCCCATGATGGATCCCTGGGGTACACCATGCTCCAGCTTTTGCTCTTGGGAGGTTGCTTCATGGACTGATACTACTTGTCCTCGGTTTTCAAGATAGGATTGAAGAGTAGCTAGGATCACACCTTCAATACCAAAACACTTGAGATTATTAATCAGTGTCTTGTGTGAGATGCAAACAAACGCCTTTTTCAGATCACAGAGTGTCAATGCCACACTCTTTATCTTCAAACACCTTCCTTATCTTCGTGATTAAGACCAATACTGCTGTAACTGTTGACTTTCCCTTGTGAAAACCATGCTGTGTGCCCTGGAAGAGTTTGTTTTCAAAGTAATGAGTTGCTTCGAACTGGAGTGTTAAGTTTCAGCATCTTACAACAATAATATCTCGGCATCTTCCCCATACCAACAGTTATTGACGGTACGTGTTAGTGTTAATTTATCGCCATAAGAAGTGGTTCTAAGTTAAAGATAATTTGCTTCACTTTTGGTGACCCAGTTTTTATTTTAATCTTGTTTTATCAGAATTTCATTTCAGTGGTAAGCAGATATGTAAATTGATGTCTGAATAAATGTTTGCGGTGTTGTGTATATCATGGTAATATATGTAACATGCCATGAAGTGAAAGTTCCAGACTTTAGCAATCAAGTGAGCACGTACAATCAATGACACGGAATGTAATGTATTAAAAGAATTGCCACTTTTACTGGAAGTATCCTGTCAAGGTACAAAAGTCAAACAACTTGGGATACTGAAGTAACTCTGTAATCTCTTCTACAGTCAGTGCCTCCACATCATTGAGAAGAGGCTTAAATGAATATCTAAGTACAGGCACAGAGAAAACTACCATATTTTCCAGACCTCACGAGTGATAAGTTCTAAGAGGTGCTATTTCTTGAGGTTTGTCCCCTTATCAGGAGTGTGCTGTCAGCGCACAACTTTTTCTTCTTAGACTCTTAGCTAGCTATTCATTGTTTGACACTTGTGATTCTGATATCTGGTCTTATTCAAATCCTGGAGTGCATGTAACACATTAAAAGTGAAAACAAAAAACTTGTCATGCTCACAACTGCTTTAGTCAGCTGCTGAACTTCTTGCACATTTCTAGCAGTGATTGTCTGCAGTTTTACTAAACTGCAAATTTCATGTTTCCTGATCCAACAAGAATGTTTAGTGACTTAGTGATCACTGTACAGGCCACCCCAGTTGTTCCGAATGGATAAATACATCATTGTTTGATTGTTGTTGAGTTTAGTAGGCAAGTGGCTATTTTTTGTGTACACAAGTAATTTTTTTACATAATTTATAACTATCAATTATGGAGCTATATTTATTTGCATTACTTTGGAAAGAACATCCAAAATACCATACATACAGACAAATCAGCATCATGTTCTTCCACTCATGTTAAGGGTGTAATTAACTCACCCAAGTCATACAGTGCTGATATCATCTCAAATAAACACACACACACACACACACACACACTCTCTCCCCCAGGGGGTCCACAACTCTTTTGTGGATACGTGGCCCTCCTTCCTTTCCGGGCTGCATACCTTCCCTTTCCTCATCCTTCCCCCTCTTCCATCTTCGCCTCCCCCCCCCCCCCCTCACCTCTGGCTCTTTCCTTCCCTTTCTCCCCCTCTGGGAGTATGGTTTGTGCCTACGTCCGGAGACGGATGCTCTACACTGTTACAAATTCCTTGCTTTCTATACTTGCAAGTCTTCGTCCTTCCTCTGTCCTTCTCTTTTCCTTCCCGCTTCTCTCTGCACTTTTCTCCGCTGCGGCGTTTGAGACCCCTCTTCTTTCCTTTCCCTTTCTCTTTTTTCCTCCCTGTGCGTGTCTGAAGGCCGACCCACGCACTTCCATGCGTAGCCGGTGACGGGGTAACGCGTAATTCCCCGCCCCGGGTAGACAGGTAGGACACGTACGTACCCCCTGGTAACGGCCAGGCCCAGGGAGGGGTGATTACCTGAGCTGATACCTTCCAAAAGTGCCAATTGGTCCCTCCGTCCGTTTGTCGGGAGGTGTGACCTGAGGTGTGAACAATCACCTAAGGCGGGAGTGCCCTCAGTGAGGGCCCCCACAAGGGAGGAGCGCGCCATCGGAGACGCTGATAATCATGGGGGATTCTTCCGCAATGGTTTCCTCACCTTCCACTATGTCTGCTCACAAACGTAAGTTCTCTGAGTCTCAGCCACAGACAGTTCTTCCATCAATGCCACAGTTCCTTGTTGTTTCTCGGTCTGACGAAGGTCACGACTTCTCCACGGTCAACCCTTTCATTATTCAGAAAGGTGTCGACGCAATTGCAGGTCCTGTAAAGTCTTGTTCCAGATTACGGAATGGCACCCTGTTGTTAGAAACAGTCAGTGCCCTCTAGGCACAAAAATTGCTGCGTACTTCTCTGCTCCACACCTTCCCTGTCCGGGTGGAACCACACCGTACCTTAAATTCCTCACGTGGAGTCGTTTATACACGCTCCCTCGATGGATTGTCTGACGAAGAAATTCAGCACTACCTGTCTGACCAGGGCGTAACGGCTGTTCATAGAGTTATGAAAAGGGTTGACACGAACATCATTCCAACCCGCACTGTCTTCTTGACATTTGACAAAGTTCAACTCCCATCGAAAATCAAAGCAGGTTACGAGATAATTTCCGTTCGCCCTTATCTCCCAAACCCTACGCGTTGCTATCGGTGTCAGCGGTTCAATCACACCAGCCAGTCCTGTTCCAATCCAGCCAAATGTGTTACGTGTGGCAAGGATGCCCATGAGGCTGCTTGTCCACCTCCATCCCCTCGCTGCATCAACTGTATGGGTGACCACGCTGCTTCCTCTCGAGATTGCCCCGTTTTGAAGGACGAAAAGCTCATCCAGGAAATAAGAGTGAAGGAAAAGGTGTCGACCTTTGCTGCTCGAAAATTATTTGCCAGTCGCCAGCCCACCGTGCCTCAGACAGGAAAATACAGCACTGTCCTTGCTTCTCCTCGGCCAACAAAGGAGGCGGCCACGCAGACTTGCGACCTCACCTTTAATGCCACGGTCGTCAGATCGGCCAGCGCAAAGATCGCCCGTTCAACCTCACCACTTTTGCCTGCCCACTCTATGGCTCACCCTTCATCGGGTTCTGCTAAATCTCGAGCCCAAAAGTCAGACGCCAAGCCTTCCAAAAAAGAGCATACTCGTGAAGAGTTTTTACATACCGCAACTTCCCAACCATCGGTTCCTCCTTCATCTAAACATCATACTTCTAAGAAGGCTCAAAAGAAACCCAGTTCCTCTCCTTCTCCGCCAAGGCATGTAACATCTACAGCACCACCTGGCGGAAATCGCCCTCGGCCGTCTTCTGTGTCGCCAAGGCGCACTGCTGGTGACCGGTCAACCGGCCGATCGCTGGTGGCAGCAGCTGCTCCTGACCAACCTATGGATCAGGATCCTCTGCCTTCGGCTGAATGCCATTCCATGCTGTCGGTCGCAAGCTCCGAGCAGTCTTTGAGTTGACAGCAACTTTGGTCACATTCCTCCATTTTCTGTTCACCCCATGTCCATTACCCACTGGAATATCCGCGGCATTCGAGCCAATAGGGATGAATTGTCGATCCTCTTACGATCCTACTCGCCGGTCATCTTCTGTCTTCAGGAAACAAAGCTGCGTCCCCATGACCGCTTTGTTCTCCCTCATTTTCAGTCTGTCCGATATGATCTCCCCTCTGTTGCAGATACTCCAGCCCATGGAGGACTCATGATTCTTCTCCATGATACTATCCATTATCACCCAATCCCCTTAAACACTTCCTTCCAAGCAGTCGCCGTCCGTCTTTCCCTTTCCTGTCCCCACTGCTCTCAGTTGTGGACGGTAAGACATCTTTTAATTGAGTGCCCCTATTTTACTCCATTACGCGCCCGTCTACAGCTGTCGCCTGATATATCGTCAATTTTTGCAGATGACACGCGATCGGCCGATCGCGTTCTAGAGTTCATTCGTGCCAGTGAAATGTCGTCAGTTATTTGAAGTTTTTTTTGGGACAACCAACCCCCTTCTGTAGTGAATTTTTAAGCCTTCCTTCTGCTTTTAGTTTCTCCAATTTTATGACTTTCGTTTCCATTGCTGCTAGTTTCCGTTTTCGTTTTTTTACTGTTTCCTAAGTCATAGACCGGGCGCTAATGACCCTAGCAGTTTTGCGCCCTAAAACCAGAACAAACAAACAAAAAACAAACACACACACACACACACACACACACACACACACACACACACACACACACACACACCATGCTGTTTCTCAAGGATACCTTTTGGCCGAAAGCATAAATGGTTTGTAGTCTTCTCATTGTGCTTATCTGTGACCTCTGTGTCTTGGGGATTGCCTTCTCTATGTGATAAGTAGCAGCCTATCCTTTTCATAATATTGCTGTTATTGCAGCCTGAGATTTGTAACGTAAGACATATATTAATGACTATTGACAATTCTCACTTGTACCTTGAAGGTAATAGGAAAGATGGGTACATGAGAGCCATAATCAATCTCACAAAATAGATTTCTTAGACATGTTCAGTTTCAATATCAAAAGGGCCACAGAACACATGGCTTTCCAGTTCACATATCATATTATACAAAATTTAAATTATTAAATATTGCCAACTGGTATTTTCAGTGTCTTATCAACAGCATTTGAAAATGCAGTTCTCATTCTCTCATAGTGAGCCTCAGATATTAATGCATCAGAGAGCTTGCAAGTAAATTGTTTTCATCTTATCTAACTAAAAAGATTGTGTCGGATCAAGAAACTGAGGGAATGTACACAGTTAGAAAAAGTATCTATAGACTGGGATAATCACAATAGGTGGTAAACGTTTGTGAGATTTCTTCACCTGAATGTGTCTCATTATATGCGACATTGATATCTTGTTACTGTTCAAACAAGTTTCACACGTTATGTCATTGAAGGCCTCTTTGAAGGCTCTTGTCAGTGCCACAGAAATACAATAAGTATATAGTTACATTTAAAAAAATGAAGTTTGTGCCATAATTCAACAGTTATAGAAAAGTCAGGGATTACTTATAGGTCAAAAGATTTGGTACATTGCTTTATGAGAGTAATTGAAACTTGATGTTTTAAGAAGGAAGTCCTTTTAAATCTTCAGTTGAGTAAATTCCATATTTTCATACTGTGTCAGCAATGTATTATTCAAATAATTAATCTGAATGTAACATCCTCCATAACTGTCAGTGTTACAATTTAATAATTCTCTCAAGAGTTTCAGTGCCCAAAAGTGACGGCAAGCAGTAGGCCTAGTTTGTCAGACTTGTTCAGTTCCATTGTAATTCTGAAATGTGATATTTCTGTGAAATTATTTAGTTGTGATTTGAGGGGGTCATTTTAAAGCATTTAGTTTACTTAGGGGAGAGCTGGATTAGAGATAAAAATTTGCAAAAGGTTACACAGGTGAAATATCTGATTTACAAGCTTCATATGTTAAGGTTATATTGTTTCTGGAATTCTGGATGTGGATGTATGATACCGAGACGAGCTTCATTCTTTTTTGAGCTTACCAGTTTGTGCTTAATGCAGTCATCAGTGTATCAGTATTTGTTACATGTACGTTTTGCTTGGTGCACCTTGGAGTAAGAAAATAATAGTAAATCCATTTATTACAAAATTAGAAAGATCTCCTAGAGTATGTAGCCATGTTGAAAACTTGGGTATGTACATAATTACTGATATCTAAAGCTGCATTATGATTTGTAGAACAGTTGCTTTTTGCTTTCCAAATGTATAATATAATTATTTCAACAGGTAATACGTTTCGGCCATGACTGGGATCCATCTTGTATGAAAATGGATGAAGTATTGTACAGTATAGCAGAAAAAGTGAAAAACTTTGCAGTTATATATCTGGTAGATATAACAAAGGTTCCTGACTTTAATAAAATGTAAGTTCAACAAAAAAGAATCAATATAAGTAAGTGTTGGCAATTTTTAGTAATTTTGTGTAGATAGTGTTGTGAAATAATGTAACAAAGGCCCCTGCGGGTTCGGGGGTTAGAATAGGCCCGCGGTATTCCTGCCTGTCGTAAGAGGCGACTAAAAGGAGTCTCACATGTTTTGGCCTTATGTGATGGTCCCCTCTCGGGTTTGACCTCCATCTTTCTAAATTATTCCGAAGAGCGAGCCAATTGGGGAAGGGCGCCTTACATGGTGCACTGTATCCGTCGTGCAATTAGACCTTTAGCCGTCTTTCTCGTCGTTGCAATGGTGTCCCGCTCGTTTTCGATCTCTTGGGCGATTACCACACTGCACTCTGCAGTGTTTCTTTTAACTGCGACGACGACCTTGGCCATTTTTGCACCTAAGATCCAGCACGGTAGCCAGTCCGTTGTGGTGGGGCCGCCATGTACCCTCTTGGTTGTAGCCCCCTGACAACACAGGGATCGCTCTACTGATGCCTGCGCCGTTAACTCCCCACGTATGCCAAGGAGTAGATGCCTATCCTCCTGGGGTATCAGGACTCCCGGCAACGGCCATCCTGCCAGGTGGCCTTTGCTGTGGCTGGGTGGCGCCCGTGGGGAGGGCCCTTGGTCGGAGTAGGTGGCATCAGGGCGGATGACCCGCAATGAAGCGTGGTACATCATCTCTCGCTGGCGGCCAGCCGCCAGCAGTCTCTAAGCGTTCTCGGGCTCAATTTAATGCACAGAAGTACGATCCGAAAACGTTCCCCTCCCTGGCCACGCCGTGGGAAGAGCGTAAGTCCCAGGATGGAGGTAACAGTTATTCGCCCCGATTCTTAGTTTGCACGAGAGCTGATGGGGAGTCTTTTCTCTCCACAAAGCCTCAGTTCTTCGTCGAGCATTTAGAGGACAAGTTTGGGGAGGTGGAGGGCTTGTCTAAAATGCGCTCTGGCTCAGTACTGATACAAACGGCATCCTCCGCCCAGTCACGCAGGTTACTTGCTTGTGACAAGTTGGGGGATGTTAACGTTACTATTACTCCACATAAGAGTTTAAATATGGTCCAGGGTGTTATTTTCCATAGGGACCTCCTTTTGCAGTCTGATGACGAGCTGCGCGCCAACTTAGAACGTAGAGGTGTTCATTTCGTCCGGCGCGTTCATCGGGGTCCGAGGGACAATCAGGTTGCTACTGGTGCCTTCATCTTGGCCTTCGAGGGTGATACGTTACCGGAAAAGGTCAAGGTGATGGTCTACCGATGTGACGTCAAGCCCTATATCCCTCCCCCGATGCGGTGCTTCAAGTGCTGGAAGTTCGGCCATATGTCTTCCCGCTGCACTTCCAGCCTCACATGTCGAGATTGCGGACGCCCATCTCATCCCGATACTCCATGTGCCCCGCCTCCCATCTGCGTCAACTGCGGGGAGCACCATTCACCTTGCTCGCCAGACTGCAGAATATTCCAGAAAGAGCGCAAAATCATGGAATATAAGACCCTGGACCGCCTGACTTATACTGAGGCCAAACGGAAATACGACCGATTACATCCAGTGCGAATGACAACTTCCTACGCCGCTGCTACAACACCTGTGCTAGCCCCATCAGTTTCGCGCCTTCCGGCCGGATCGACGAGTGGTACAACTCCTCCTGCCCCCTTGCCAGTGGGGGGCTCTACCCACCGGGTTGCTCCTGTGCCACCTACCTCAGGAGCAACACCATCCCCCCCATCGGGGACGTCGGTCCCCGCTTCTAAGCCGGAGAAGTGTCCAACTTCTTCGGCTTCTCACGCTCGCAAGGGGTCCCTTGGGTCCCTCCCTTCCCAGGTTTCCACCGGCGGGAAGGCTGACGATCGACAGTGGCGTAAGTGCCCACAATCTGCAGGTCGAAGGGCTTCCCGATCCTCCTCAGTCCCGGAGACTGAATCGGTGAAGCCCTCCCAGCCGGTTAAACCCAAGGAGCAGCGTGAGAAATCAAAGAAGAGCAGCTCTAAGCCCAAGGAACGCGCGGTGGTAGCCACCCCATCGCAACCTTCTAGCTCTGCGTCTGGGGACGAGGTGGAGATTCTGGCGTCCCCTGAGGACCTCGATCTCGCCGGTCCCTCAGACGCCGTGAATAGCAATAGCACTAGCACGGGTGCTCAATCGGAGGCAGCAGGTGACCCAGCGGCGTAATCTGCCGTCCCAGTCCCAGCATGCCTTTCTCAGCCATGGACAAAACCATCCTCCAGTGGAACTGCAGCGGTTTCTTCCACCATCTAGCTGAGCTCCGCCAACTTATCAGCCTTCACCCTTTCCTCTGCATTGCTCTGCAGGAAACTTGGTTTCCAGCAATGCGCACCCCCGCCCTCCGTGGCTATCGGGGTTATTATAAGAACCGAGCAGCTTATGAAAGGGTGTCTGGTGGCGTCTGCATCTATGTCCTTAACTCTCTTCACAGCGAGCCTGTCCCTCTACAAACAGCTTTAGAGGCTGTCGCTGTTAGGGTGTGGACGCCGCAGGCTCTTACCGTCTGCAGTCTTTACCTTCCACCGGAGGGTGATGTCGCGCAGCATGTCCTGGCTGCGCTGATAGCCCAATTGCCGCCACCTTTCTTATTACTGGGCGACTTTAACGCCCATAACCCTCTGTGGGGTGGGTCAGTGGCAACAGGTCGAGGCGCCACCGTTGAGCATTTATTGTCGCAGCTCGATCTCTCGATTTTGAATGATGGTGCCTCCACACACTTCAGTGTGGCGCATGGCACCTACTCCGCCATTGACCTTTCAATCTGTAGTCCTAGCCTCTTACCATCTGTCCACTGGAGTGTGCATGACGACCTGTGTGGTAGTGACCACTTTCCGATATTTCTGTCACTACCACA
Source organism: Schistocerca cancellata (assembly GCF_023864275.1). Classification (NCBI taxonomy): domain Eukaryota; kingdom Metazoa; phylum Arthropoda; class Insecta; order Orthoptera; family Acrididae; genus Schistocerca; species Schistocerca cancellata. Next base: position 344,976,366 of record NC_064633.1, on the reverse strand, counting down.
GCGTCACTCTTCTGGGCGCCCTAGCAGATGGGCTATGAATAAGGCTGACTGGGACTTGTTCTCCTCCACTGCCGCTATTGAGCCTCTCTCAACTGATGCCATTGATGCGGTGGTTACATCGGTCACCGCCGGCATCGTCACTGCCGCCGAGTCTGCCATTCCCCGTTCTTCTGGGTCCCCTCGGCGGAGGGCTGTGCCTTGGTGGTCGCCTGAGATCGCTGAAGCGATTAAAGATCGCCGGCGGGCGCTCCAGCGTCACAAGCGACATCCCTCCATGGACCACCTTATCGCCTTCAAACGGCTGCGTGCGCGGGCCCGCCTCCTTATCCGCCAAGGCAAGAAGGAGTGCTGGGAGCGGTATGTGTCCACCATTGGACTCCATGTCACTCCATCGCAGGTCTGGGCCAAGATTCGACGGGTCTTCGGCTATCGGACCCCTGCCAGCGTCCCTGCGCTCTCACTGAATGGAGCAGTTTGTACTGACTCCGACGTCATTGCAAACTGCTTAGCAGAGCATTTTGCTATGAATTCCGCTTCTGCGAATTACCCCCAGGCCTTCCGCTCCATTAAAGAGCGGATGGAACGTCGGAGCCTTTCTTTTCGCACCAACGCTTCTGAACCCTACAACGCTCCATTCAGTGAGTGGGAATTTCAGAGTGCCCTTGCCGCTTGCCCTGATACCGCTCCCGGGCCAGATCGCATCCACTGTCAGATGCTGAAACACCTTTCAGTGGACTGCAAGCGACGCCTCCTCGACCTTTACAACCGTCTCTGGGTCGAGGGTGAGTTTCCGTCGCAATGGCGGGAAAGTATTGTCATCCCCATTTTGAAACCTGGAAAGAACCCTTTGGAGGTGGACAGCTACCGTCCCATTAGTCTCACCAACGTTCTTTGCAAGTTGCTTGAACGGATGGTGAGCCGGCGCTTAAATTGGGTGCTGGAGTCTCGGGGCCTTCTGGCTCCGTCTCAGGGTGGGTTCCGTAAAGGCCGCTCCGCCACCGACAATCTGGTGAGCCTTGAGTCGGCCATCCGTACAGCCTTTGCCCGCCGTCAGCACCTGGTCGCTGTCTTTTTCGACATGCGGAAGGCGTACGATACGACATGGCGTCATCACATCCTTTCTACGCTTCATGGATGGGGTCTTCGGGGCCCTCTGCCAATCTTTATCAGAAATTTTCTGTCGTATCGTACCTTCCGCGTGCAAGTCGCGGCCTCGTATAGTTCCTCCCTCGTCCAGGAGAATGGGGTACCCCAGGGCTCTGTCCTCAGTGTCTGCCTGTTTTTAATTGCAATAAACGGTCTCGCTGCGGCAGTAGGAAATTCTGTCTCCGCTTCCCTGTATGCTGACGACTTCTGTCTTTACTATAGTTCTATTAGCATTGCAGCAGCTGAACGTCAGCTACAGGGCGCAATCCGCAAGGCGCAGTCTTGGGCGGTAGCGCGTGGTTTTCAGTTTTCGGCTGTCAAGACCCGCGTTATGCATTTCTGCCGGCGCCGAACAGTCCATCCTGAGCCGCGGCTTTATCTTGCCGACGAACTTCTTGCTGTGGTGGAGACCCACAGGTTTTTGGGTGTACTTTTTGATGCCCGGTTGACTTGGCTGCCTCATATCCGGCAGCTTAAACAAGCGTGTTGGCGGCATCTCAACGCCCTGCGTTGTTTGAGCCACACCCGCTGGGGCGCCGACCGATCTACCCTGTTGCGGCTCTACCAGGCGTTAACCCAGTCTCGCCTGGATTATGGGTGCCTAGCTTATGGCTCAGCATCCCCATCTGCGTTGCGGGTGCTGGACCCAATTCTCCACAGCGGGATACGCCTTGCCACTGGTGCTTTCCGCACCAGCCCTGTGGACAGCGTCCTAGTGGAGGCAGGTGTACCTCCACTGCGGTTCCGACGCCAACGTTTGCTGGCCGCTTATGCTGCCCATGTTTTTAGCTTGCCCGGGCATCCAAATTATCGTGTCCTGTTCCCGCAGTCAGTCGTCCATCTGCCAGACCGTCGGCCCCGGTCGGGTTGTCCGATCGCCGTACGCATCAAGGAGCTTCTCTGCGGGCTTGGGTTTTTCCCAGTTCCACCTCCTTTCTGGGCGCCTCTGCGTACACCCCCGTGGTGTGTTCCTCGCCCTTGCCTTCGGCTCGACTTGGCACAGGGCTCGAAGGACTCGGTCCCTCCAGAGGCCTTCCGCCGCCGCTTTTATTCCATCCTGGCCACGTATCAGGGCTCTGGAATTGTTTACACCGACGGTTCGATGGTTGCTGGTCGTGTCGGGTATGCGCTAACTCAAGGGGACCATTCCGAACAACGGTCCTTGGCGGCTGGCTGCAGCGTTTACACTGCTGAGCTAGTCGCCATCTTTCGTGCCCTAGAGTATATCCGCTCCTGCTCAGGTGAGTCCTTCGTTATCTGTAGCGATTCCCTGAGCGGTTTACGAGCTCTCGACCAGTGTTTTCCTCGTTCTCGTCTGGTGATGGCTATCCATGAGTCCCTGCATACTCTTGCGCGTTGCGGCCGCTCTGTGGTCTTTGTGTGGACCCCCGGTCATGTCGGTATCCCGGGCAATGAACATGTTGACCGCCTGGCGAAAGAGGCCACGAGTAAACAGTCTCTGGACGTTGGCCTCCCAGAGACTGATTTGCGGGCAGTCCTCCGCCGAAAAGTTTTTGCACTTTGGGACGCTGAATGGCGCAATCGGATCATGCCCAATAAACTCCGTGCCATCAAGGAGACGACGACTGTGTGGCGGTCATCCCTGCGAGCCAACCGCAGGGACTCTGTCGTCCTTTGTCGGCTCCGCATTGGCCACTCCCACCTGACACACAGTTATTTACTGCGCCGGGAGGACCCTCCTGTATGTCGCTGCGGGGCGGCTTTGACAGTGGCCCACATTTTGTTGGCCTGCCCCCTTTTAGCTGTGGTCAGGCAGACATTTGCGCTGCCTGATACGCTCCCTGCCCTTTTATGTGATGACCCTGGTATGGCTGACTTAGTTTTCCGTTTTATTCGGGCAGGGGGTTTTTATTATTTACTCTGAGTGTTTGTTCTGTTCTTTTGTGTTGATTCTGGCCATTGGCCTACGATTTTACGCTGAGTTTTTAATGTGTTCTCAGTGGTTGGCTTCTCCTTTTTATCTCTATGGTCGGCCAACCACTGTCACACTCTGTGTGATTTTAATTTGTTTCGTCTGATCTCTGTAGGAGTATTTCTTGTCCTGTGTCGTCTGACGTCTTTCCTGTTGTTCGTTCTTTATTCTCTTTGGGTGGTTTTACTTTTTTTTTTTTGGAAAAAGGGACCGATGACCGTTGCAGTCTGGTCCCTTTAATCCCCCAAACCAACCAACCTAATGTAACAAAATCTGTTTCAAAAATAGCGATGTCTTTATCATACTCCTTTAGGCTTCTGGTTTCTGCAGTCATGTATTGAGAACTGAGTGGTTGGAACTAAGAAACTCTGTCTCCTCCCATTGCTTAACTCCATTAAAATCTTGTATTAAATGCCTCCTTTATTGCAATGATACTTCAAATATAAGGGTTGGAACGTAAAATAGTGGCAACTATTTATTCACAACCGATACAAGTTACTTGTTTGCACCTGTTACTGTCCTTCAAAGTAGACACCAGCATTATGCAGAACCTGTTGCCAGCGATGTGGAAGGCGTAGTATAGCGTTAATAGAGCCTGTTCTGTTGATTGTGTGAATGGAGCGGTCTGCTGCCTGTCGAATCTCTGAAACAGTTCTGAAGCGAATGCCACGAAGTGGTTCCTTCATCTTCAGAATCAAATCAGTCACAAGGACTTTGGTCCAGGGAGTGTGTTGGATGGTACAATACTTCAGCCTAATCAACCAAACAGAGCAGCCATAGCTTGCACTGTATGCGCCTGCGCATTGTTGTGCAGAATGATGGGTGGGCTGTGCAGATAGTGATGCCGCCACTTTTGCAAAGCTGGTCACAGGTGATGCTCCAAAAACGAACAGTAATACTGTGCATTGACAGTCTGCCATGGAGGAATGTAATGCTTTAGGATAACACCATCACAGTCGTACACGAGAATCACCATAACTTTAGACCACTCCATTAGCACGATCAAGAGAACAGGCTCTGCTAACAGTATACTACGCCTTCCGCATTGCTGGCAACTGGTTCTACACAATGCTGGTTACTGCTTTGAAGGACAGTAACAGGTGCAAACATGTAACTCTTTCGTATTGGTTGTAAATAAATAGTTGCCACTATTTAAGTTACAACTCTTGTATTACATTCAGTTGATAACATAAGCTGGTACTGGGTGGCATGCTAAAACACAGCTAGCTACCAACTTGGCATACAGTGCACCAGCTCTCTGTTGTGTCTGTTCATTGTTTACTCTATGAACAAAAGAGGAAAGATGCACAAGAAGGGAAATCACCAAATAATTCCCATACTGCTGGATACATTGGACAGGTAGACCTGACAAATTGCAAACCTAGCAGTTGACCCCAAGAGGTGTGGTGAAAATGACAGGGAAAGCTCAACACTTGCTCACTCTAAAGTGAGCCTAATCATCCAAATTAGACATAAATCTGATGTCAGCATCAAGACAAACTACATCCAACACTCTGCAAAAATCTGGAATGGGGCCAGAGGCATACTTGCTGTGTTTCATGCAAGAATATTGTCAGCACTTGCTGTGTGATATGATGGGTGTGTCAGCTGTTTGTGTTACTCAGCCAATGAGAGAGCAGCAGGTAGACAAATTTCAAAGTAATACATTTGGACAAAAGCATGAAACATTAATGTAAATAAGAATCATAAATTTATTTGCTCTTTGTTCGAGTCAACAGTTATCTAAACTGTGCTCGTATCTGCAAACCAAAGACAGTGTCGCAACCCATGATATACTCAAAAAAAAGCAGTGAAATATTTTGTGTTGCTGCACAATTGACTTGAGCAAGCACACTAAGTGGATCAATGTTTTTTTTTTTAATTTAATCATTTATGAGGTAGGTGGATCAATGGTTTTTAATTATTAATAATAAACATTGATTCACCTGCATTCTCCCATGTTTGGCTTAAAAAGCATTTATTCACTTACTCAAAGTGGTGGCTCTTGCTGCGCTTCCAGATGATTTGACCCATACAGATAATTGACTCTTTGTCATTTCACCACCACATTTGATACATTTTTGTATCCCTGCAATTAAACCTTTGACAGGTACCGTGACATTGCCATGCAAAACTAAATCACTGGAATCAGCCTAGTGCATAGCACTCACTGTCATAATCACAAAAAGGTTCTTTCAAAACTCACTAATACACCAAAAAACATCAAACAACACAATGATTTCAGTTTCGACACTAGAAATACATTGCCGTTGTTCTAACCTGTCATTGGTTATGTGAAAGAAATGTCCCATTGGCTATGCAAAACTGACACATTGTCAACCTATCAGCAGTAGATAAGACGTGCTGCTGGCTCTGACCTAGACTGTAGCCCAGCACTCAGATAAGTAATTTTATACAAGACACAGGATTCAGGGTTACATAGTAAGAAATTATTCAAGGGAGGGTCATAGAGAGCACTTAAGATGACATTGAATTTAAATTCCAGATGAAATCCTCTGAATTTCAGAACATTTTCAACAGTACACTTATTACAGACACACATTGAATTTCATTGTGTGCCCCAATAGTGGTCTTCCTTTCTTGCATTGGCACTGTTAAGTGTGGCAGGAAAGAATTAGTCACCAGACCATTAATACTAGTTGGAAGACATTGGTTTGAATGCAAATGAATAAATCAGTATAGGTATTAGCAGTAGTCTTCTTCTGTCTTCCACACTGCTTTCTCAAAATAAACCCTGCATTATTCAAAACCTTGTGAAAGGAATTTTGAAAACTACGGTGGTAGCAATTTAAGGCAACCTCTCATGAGCTAACACAATAATGAATATTCTGTGAATGTCATCAAATAACATCCATTAGCTATGTGAAACTGACACCGTGCTACCTTCTGTAGTGTAGAGGAAAATTGCCATGACTGGCATTGCTTGTTTTCTAGAATTTAGCCCACAAAGTATTTGAAGTGTCCAGAATATCATGAAAATAGATTGAGAAAACTATGCCTTAACCTCCACACTTTATTCATCAAAATGTATGGTAGGTATAATGCCTAGCTTTCCGTGAAGAAAATTGAATTCCACTGCTGAAAGTAATCTTATCTTTTATTGATTTAAAAGAGGACTAGAAAAAGCAAGAAACTCCAGCATTTGTGGTTTTCCAAAATATTCAAGAAAGTAATAACTGAAATAGCAGTGTCACTTTCAATCAGTGCATCATACTTAGTTTCAGGATTTCTTGACTGAAAATCCTATTTACGCATTTAAGCAGCTCACCAGCTGATATACAGGGTGTATGTAAAGTCCGGGAACACTTCCAATTATTTTTTGCACAAGAACCAAACATTGTATGAATATCATACATAAGTCATTTTGAAGAAAAACCCTGAAAGTTTTTTTCTTATATACTGCCACAGCGTAGTTTGGTAATTTTCCAGTAGTCAGAACTAGTTGCAAACATTGTGAGTTCAAGTGCGGTGCGAGCTTTGTGTGTGTTGGAGTTCATGAAATGGCCTCCCCGATCACCAGATCTCACTCTGTTACTTTTTTCTGCGGGGACACTTTAAAGATCTGGTGTATCTACCGCCTCTACCATGTGATGTAGCAGAGCTCCGGGAGAGGATGCGGGAAGCGACTGCCATAGTCGACAGTGCATGCTGGGACAGGTATGGCAAGAATTTGATTACCTTATTGAAGTCTGCTGGGTCACTCATAGTTCACATATCCAATGTTTGTAAAAAAAGAAAAAAAGCTTTCTGAGTTTCTCTTCAAAATACAATATATGACATCTGTACAATGTTTAGTTCTTGTGCAATTAATAATAGAAAGTGTTCACTGACTTTACATACACCCTGTATTTTGCAGTCCATTCAAAGTATTTGATACTATAGATAATGACACTACTAGAAAAGCTTAAATGTTTTCGGTCATTACTACAGGTGCCTAGTTTGTCGTATTTAACATTAAGGATGCAAAAAGTTATAGTGAATAACTGAAAAATATAGCAGCATAGACAGTAGTGCAACAATTTGCATTTGTTTCACTGCCACACAGTTCCAGCTGAGGGGTAGTTGGGATATTTGTTTAAAGATAAACTTTCACAACAGCTTCGTTTCTGTTGGAGATAGTTTCAGCATTCTGTGTGGCTTGTGGCACAGCTACAATAATATATGTTAAACTATGTTGTAGCTCCTCACACAGATCACAAAATAAATCATTTTTGCACTATTTATCTTATCTTGGAGATGATGCTTTTCTGAATCATTGGTAGACCTGCACTCAACAAACCAGCATGAACAGTGTGTTGGAGAATACATGCTGCATCAGACTCAATTTGCAAGTGATCCATGGCAAGAAAGATTTATGTGCTTGAATTTCACTACTTTTTCCTTGTGTCCATTAATGAAGGAATGTGTGTCCTATACTGAAAAATTAAGGTTTTGCGATTTTTGGGAGAGAGACTCAACACAATTGTATCCCTGAACGGAGTTTGTTAGAGCTTTGTGTAGTGTTTGTGTATTGATTAAATAAAGCAGTTGTAAAGTGTGATCTCCTCCTAGTATTCATACTTGTTAAGATTGCAGACCAGTGAAAAATACTCAAGTATTTCTTGTGTGATGGGCAGCTTCCTGGGTTCATTTGCCTGCCTTAAGATTAATTCAGGGGTATCCCCATTATACTTAAGCTAACAGATTGAGTGGCTTTTTCTGTGATGTTTGTCTCCTGCTTCAGCTGTCAGTTGACTAGTGTGACTTTCTTTAGTTTACCCAACAGTCTGATGGGCTGTCTTGTATTCTTGGTCTTTCCTCTGAGACTCCAATATAGTACTATCTTTCGCCATCTTCTGTCATTTCTTTGTGCAATATGTCATGCCAGTTCCCTTTTTAGAGCCTTTGTCCTTTCCACAACTTCCAGAATTCTTGTGATTGCTGTTATGTCTTCGCATTTTTCTTACCTTAGTGAAACTGATTGCCTTTTCTGTATCTCAAATTCGTTTGTAATTTTCTTTTGAAAAACTCATTCAAAATCAGTTTCACAGCAATATGTCATGATACGAATAACTCACAGTTCAAATCAAGTCTCTCCAAAATCTATAAAAGCTGTGGATAGTGGCATTTCATGTTAACTGGCTCTTCTAATTACCTTACACTACGGTTAATTGTGATACACAGGGGAATCCGGCTTGTTAAATGGGTTGTGCATCTTCTAAAAGAGCATAGATGCAATTTGTCGAGACTTCAGTTAAAACTGTGTAGATAACAGGGAGTAAACAGATGGTACAGCCGTTCTTAAAATTGTGAATAGTTGTTCTTAAATTTTTAAGGTCAAGGTTGTAGTGAGGAGCCTGATGTTGCTCCTCTGACTGATATTGTGAAACAAATTTCTGGTTGTGAACATTTAGATGAGAAATGTATCTGAGTACTTAAATTGTGATGCCTACAAACCAGAATTTAAGTGGGTAAGTGATGAAGTGGGTAGAGAATATAAACAAGGTGATTGAGGAACTCATTATCACGCACACTGAGATACTGGAAAGTATTGATCAGTTGCATAATGACAAGCAAGTAGGCCTAATTCATACCTAATTCCAGTGGGCTTCCAGATGTGACATGTAGCATGTTTTATATAGTTAAAAGCAGTTTCCGGTAAAAAAGAATAGTTTTGGTTATTCGTGTTTTCGGTTATCCAAGCTGCCTTGGGTCCCCATTAACCCAGATAATTGGGAACTTTCTGTATCGAAATCTTCTGCATTATATTTAGTGGAATGAAACAAAGGTAAATTGTTCACCATGTAACTGAGACTTGAGCCCATAAACAAATTGTATTTCTCAAGTCTTTCCTCAGAGGTTACATTGCCCAAGCACTGCAGCCCAGGTAGACTTGGAGAGGTACAGTAAACATGACTTTTTTATGTAGCCACAGAAAGAAAAAAGGTCAGCATATGAGTTATATTTTATATCATACTTTATTTTGTGCTACGATAAATGATGGTTACGCATTTGAGACTGGGGCAGCTTGATGGTGTTTTTTTTTTTAACACTCCTTTCAAAAGTCAAGCTTTTAACCTGTGAATACCACAATTGTTTGATGTTCCATTTGGAACATTCACATCTATTAAACTCGGGCATACTAAGAGCAACATCACAATTTGGGCACCACCAAAACATTTTTTCCATCTTCTGGTTCGTACTGGCATCAACACACACTTTACAAACACATGCTGAGTGCAGTTTTGTTTCTCTGTTGGTGGAATCTTCTCAGAAATATGTCAGTCATTAAATCTGCTTGATCCAAGACCTGGGAGAGAATTTCTGCACATAGATAATTCTTTTGCATAGAGAGACAATATAAATGTGTCAAACAGGAGAGGTACACAGTTTTCTTTTGATAATATTCCATTCAAGATACAAACACATTTTTATGCTCACTGTAAACAAGTAAAAGATCTATATTTTCCATTGTTTGAACTGCATCCTTGTTGTTGTTGTTGTTGTGGTCTTCAGTCCTGAGACTGGTTTGATGCAGCTCTCCATGCTACTCTATCCTGTGCAAGCTTCTTCATCTCCCAGTACCTACTGCAACCTACATCCTTCTGAATCTGCTTAGTGTATTCATCTCTTGGTCTCCCCCTACGATTTTTACCCTCCACGCTGCCCTCCAATACTAAATTGGTGATCCCTTGATGCCTCAGAACATGTCCTACTAACCGATCCCTTCTTCTGGTCAAGTTGTGCCACAAACGTCTCTTCTCCCCAATCCTATTCAATACTTCCTCATTAGTTATGTGATCTACCCATCTAATCTTCAGCATTCTTCTGTAGCACCACATTTCGAAAGCTTCTATTCTCTTCTTGTCCATACTATTTACCGCCCATGTTTCACTTCCATACATGGCTACACTCCATACAAATACTTTCAGAAATGACTTCCTGGCACTTAAATCTATACTCGATGTTAACAAATTTCTCTTCTTCAGAAACGCTTTCCTTGCCATTGCCAGTCTACATTTTATGTCCTCTCTACTTCGACCATCATCAGTTATTTTGCTCCCCAAATAGCAAAACTCCTTTACTACTTTAAGTGTCTCATTTCCTAATCTAATTCCCTCAGCATCACCCGACTTAATTCGACTACATTCCATTATCCTCGTTTTGCTTTTGTTGATGTTCATCTTATATCCTCCTTCTCCATGGATTTTAATACCTACTCCGAATTTTTCTTTTGTTTCCTTTACTGCTTGCTCGATATACAGATTGAATAACATCGGGGAGAGGCTACAACCCTGTCTTACTCCCTTCCCAACCACTGCTTCCCTTTCATGTCACTCGACTCTTATAACTGCCATCTGGTTTCTGTACAAATTGTAAATAGCCTTTCGCTCCCTGTATTTTACCCCTGCCACCTTTAGAATTTGAAAGAGAGTATTCCAATCAACATTGTCAAAAGCTTTCTCTAAGTCTACAAATGCTAGAAACGTAGGTTTGCCTTTCCTTAATCTTTCTTCTAAGGTAAGTCGTAAGGTCAGTATTGCCTCACGTGTTCCAGTATTTCTACGGAATCCAAACTGATCTTCCCCGAGGTCGGCTTCTACTAGTTTTTCCATTCGTCTGTAAAGAATTCGTGTTAGTATTTTGCAGCTGTGACTTATTAAACTGATTGTTCGGTAATTTTCACATCTGTCAACACCTGCTTTCTTTGGGATTGGAATTATTATATTCTTCTTGAAGTCTGAGGGCATTTCGCCTGTTTCATACATCTTGCTCACCAGATGGTAGAGTTTTGTCAGGACTGGCTCTCCCAAGGCCGTCAGTAGTTCCAATGGAATGTTGTCTACTCCGGGGGCCTTGTTTCGACTCAGGTCTTTCAGTGCTCTGTCAAACTCTTCACGCAGTATCGTATCTCCCATTTCATCTTCATCTACATCCTCTTCCAATTCCATAATATTGTCCTCAAGTACATCGCCCTTGTATAGACCCTCTATATACTCCTTCCACCTTTCTGCTTTCCCTTCTTTGCTTAGAACTGGGTTTCCATCTGAGCTCTTGATGTTCATACAAGTGGTTCTCTTATCTCCAAAGGTCTCTTTAATTTTCCTGTAGGCAGTATCTATCTTACCCCTAGTGAAATAAGCCTCTACATCCTTACATTTGTCCTCTAGCCATCCCTGCTTAGCCATTTTGCACTTCCTGTCGATCTCATTTTTGAGACGTTTGTATTCCTTTTCTCCTGCTTCATTAACTGCATTTTTATATTTTCTCCTTTCATCAATTAAATTCAATATTTCTTCTGTTACCCAAGGATTTCTAAGAGCCCTGGTCTTTTTACCTACTTGATCCTCTGCTGCCTTCATTACTTCATCCCTCAAAGCTACCCATTCTTCTTCTACTGTATTTCTTTCCCCCATTCCTGTCAATTGTTCCCTTATGCTCTCCCTAAAACTCTGTACAACCTCTGGTTCTTTCAGTTTATCCAGGTCCCATCTCCTTAAATTCCCACCTTTTTGCAGTTTCTTCAGTTTTAATCTACAGGTCATAACCAATAGATTGTGGTCAGTCCACATCTGCCCCTGGAAATGTCCTACAATTTAAAACCTGGTTCCTAAATCTCTGTCTTACGATTATATAATCTATCTGATACCTTTTAGTATCTCCAGGATTCTTCCATGTATACAATCTTCTTCTATGATTCTTGAACCAAGTGTTAGCTATGATTAAGTTGTGCTCTGTGCAAAATTCTACCAGGCAGCTTCCTCTTTCATTTCTTAGCCCCAATCCATATTCACCTACTACGTTTCCTTCTCTCCCTTTTCCTACACTCGAATTCCAGTCACCCATGACTATTAAATTTTCGTCTCCCTTCACTATCTGAATAATTTCTTTTATATCATCATACATTTCTTCAATTTCTTCGTCATCTGCAGAGCTAGTTGGCATATAAACTTGTACTACTGTAGTAGGTGTGGGCTTCGTGTCTATCTTGGCCACAATAATGCGTTCACTATGCTGTTTGTAGTAGCTTACCCGCTTTCCTGTTTTCCTATTCATTATTAAACCTACTCCTGCATTGCCCCTATTTGACTGCGTGTTTATAACCCTGTAGTCACCTGACCAGAAGTCTTGTTCCTCCTGCCACCGAACTTCACTAATTCCCACTATATCTAACTTTATCCTATCCATTTCCCTTTTTAAATTTTCTAACCTACCTGCCCGATTAAGGGATCTGACATTCCACGCTCCGATCCGTAGGACGCCAGTTTTCTTTCTCCTGATAACGACATCCTCTTGAGTAGTCCCCGCCCGGAGATCCGAATGGGGGACTATTTTTACCTCCGGAATATTTTACCCAAGAGGACGCCATCATCATTTAATCATACAGTAAAGCTGCATGCCCTCGGGAAAAATTACGGCCGTAGTTTCCCCTTGCTTTCAGCCGTTCGCAGTACCAGCACAGCAATGCCGTTTTGGTTATTGTTACAAGGCCAGATCAGTCAATCATCCAGACTGTTGCCCTTGCAACTACTGAAAAGGCTGCTGCCCCTCTTCAGGAACCACACGTTTGTCTGGCCTCTCAACAGATACCCCTCCGTTGTGGTTGTACCTACAGTACGGCCATCTGTATCGCTGAGGCACGCAAGCCTCCCCACCAACGGCAAGGTCCATGGTTCATGGGGGGGGACTGCATCCTTATGAAAGGATAATAAGCAGTCATTTGGTCTCATTTATACACTCACGTTTTGTGACTTCTTTAATTCAGTACCACGTCTGGCTTTGATTTAGTCAGTGCCGCATGCCCTCCCCCCGTCTCCTTGTGAGTTGATAGTTCCCTCTGTTCTGCAAGCAATGTGGCACGTTGAAAATATAAAACATCCTTTGTCCCTCTGTATTTTAAACAGAGCAGATGTTCCCATCTGAAAACTGTCTTTTTTTTTAATTCTTGGCTTTACAACTGTACATAGAAAGAGCTTTTCTGTTTGGGAAGCAAGTGCCTATGTCTTGTGCTCTGATAATCAAACCCTGCAGGTGATGTATAATAGTTCACCAGTAGTCTGCTCTAAAATACCGTAACACCTGACTCCTGTGCCACTTCTTTCAGCATTCTCCTCCTCCTCCTCCTCCTCCTCCTCCTCCTCTAGTACATATCTGGTTGAAGCATCACACACAAATTGAGCCATACTTATCTGGTTTGCTTTTTATATAAAGAGGCAAAATGTATTCACCCTCAAACTACACATTCTTACATCAACTGCCATATACCCATTGGGAACAAATGAAGACAACATACTATTCAAATGGCCAAAAAAGGCAAATTTTGAACAGTGGGTCATGATTAGGTTGATTATGAGGAAATATTTTTCATTGTTCTTGAGGTGCATGTTCATCAAAATTGCTTTGAATCTATCACAGCTCATAACTGTTGCAGGATTGTTGTTATGAAAATGGATGCTTTTGACCAATAGCCATTGAGATCTTGCTTCTCCGCAAGGCACGTATGAATTATAACTGCAAAAATGCATGAATATCCTTTATTTTTGCAATGATACACTTCCCCTGACACTGTGACTTGTTTGTTTTTACTTCTGTACTTGACAGTTATTGAACTAGCATACTGGTTAGTCTCAGTTCATGTTTTTATTACTGTGTCACGCATAAACAATGAGAAAAAGTTGGTCGCTATTTTCTGGAAAGGGTGATGGAAGTAAGTAAGTCTGCTGCACACCTTAAGTTTCTGCTGTCTTGAGTCTCTTATAGTAGTGACAGTGAAGAAGTTGCCAGTTCAGTAGTCTGTCATCACTCTCCTTGTCTACAATCAAATTGATACTTTTTACTACCAGAATTGTTTTATAAATGTGATAAAATATTTCACATGCTTAACTACATTATTTTTCTTTATTATTTATCTGAGATGAAGAAGTTGCATAAGCAGAAATGTTTCAGTAAGATGACTTACCTAAGCTTTCAAAGAGACTCAAATCTGGGTCAATATCAAAATTATAAACTTCTTCCAGGCTGTTGAAAACATTGCTGTCATCAGACTTTGATATCTGAAAACTGTTCATTATGCAAGTAGTGGCCCAGCCAAGATATAGATAGCAGACTAAAGCAGTATGGGACTCAGTGGAGTGCAGCAACATACAAAGTGCCGTTATGGAGTACAGATTTGAAAACAGTGGTAGCACAATGCAGACCCGTCCTTGTGCAGTGGCAGCCACAACTTTATTATTATTATTATTATTATTATTATTATTATTATTATTATTATTATTCACACACAATTTAATAGTGAAAAAAAAGAAAAATAGAATGTCTGCCTTATTTGGAAATGAAACAAGTCATAAGGTACTCAAAGGCATTTTCTATCAACATGGTGATTCTCAGAAAGCTTAAGTTTCAGCACCTTCCATGATTCACATTTTAAATAGATTTTCTTTTGCTGACCTTATAACAGGCATTGTTACTTATCACCAGGACAATGGAACTTAAGAATTACATTACTATAAATGGTAAATTAATAATAACCACTACATTTTATAGTACATCTGATAACTTGATTTCCATGATAAAAGTAAAAGGATATGGACAAGCTGAGATCTCCTGTTCTTTTTTGCAGGTATGAACTGTACGATCCATGTACAGTAATGTTCTTCTTCCGGAACAAACATATAATGATTGATCTGGGCACTGGTAACAACAATAAAATAAATTGGCCACTGGAAGATAAGCAGGAGATGATTGATATAATAGAAACAGTGTATCGTGGTGCAAGGAAAGGGAGAGGTCTTGTAGTGTCACCAAAAGACTATTCAACAAAATACCGTTACTAAATTTTGCTTTATGCTGTGGTATAGAAGATCTGTGGCACATGACACCAGCTGACTCTCAGTGTGTGTGAAAGAGATGGTGATGCCTTGCAGTGTCTGCAAGTATTTTTTATTTACTATAATGGAAACCATTATATTTCTACTTACACACTTTGTTTTAAAGGTGTATTTGTTGTGTTCAATAAAATCTATGTAAGTATTATATATAATTTTGGAATTTCCAGTTTGTCCCCCCTCCTGACCATGGGTGCTTAAACTTCAGGCAGACAGTCTGTTCAGCAGTAGTATGGCAAGGAGAAAATGAACTGTTCCTGAGGTAAAAGCTTTTAAATTAAGGAATACATGTCTTTTGTGTATCACTGTAACTTGGGAGACTGGTACCAGTTCATCAGATCAGTGTTCATTTGTAAAGGCAATATTATTCAGTAACCCACCTGTCTTCCAATGTGTGTCCTTGCAAGCAAAAATCAGATATCTCATTTCATCCATCATCAAGTGTTTAGTAATTTTTTGGTAGAATATGAAGGGGTTCAATCATATCAGAAGTAATTTGCATTCTTTGTGGCCAGTAATAAGTCATTTTTGTCATTTGAATAAATAACTTCCAAAAATAAATGTTTGTTTCATCAATTGCTACTCCAAAGTTACAGGACACACGAACATACAATTTATCATGGTAGACGAAGCATTGGTAAAGAAACTTAACACACTGAAAAATTGTTTCAGTTGTACTGACTATTGACTCAGTACTATTTAAATAAATTATAATAAGTCTTCTTTCAGGTATCAGCCCCATCAAGAATGCCAGTTAGGTGTCCACCTTCTCAGAGGTGGTGTTACCATGTTTTGAGGCTGTATCAGTTGCTGGAACACCAGGCATTGTGATAGGGAAGCCTACAGAGTAAGCTTGTGCAATTGCTGACCCACTCTGATGCCTCAAAGGCTGACATTTTTCCCCTCATCATAACAGTGACAATCACTGTTCGTGCCAGGGGAGGCAGTTTCTGGAAAACACAACGGATGCTGTCAACTCAAGCTCACGTAAACAACCATTGTTCAGAGAGACATGTAGTGCAAAGTTCAGGTGCATTACATTTGCCATAGTTTAATCACTAGTAAATCTCCATTTAAAGTTGAAATTGCTTTAATTTGCAAGTTACTGGAGATGGGATTGGGACATCCTTGTAGTTCTGTGCGGAGTGCTGATTGCATCAAATAAAGAGCAAAGTAGATACATTTGATACCAGTTGTTAACAGCATTCCACAACAGCACTCTGTACTCATCCTTGCAATGGATTTACTTTTTAAAACTCTTAGTGCCTACTGAAAACCATGTCATTTAGAGGAAAATACTGAAAATGCATGCAAAAATATATGCTACAAGATGCAAATGTATTTTTGGAAACTTGGTAGCCACCTTAGTGATTCTGTTCTTAACAGAATGTTAAACAAAAAGTGGGACCCTTCACATAATTACTACATTACGTCCTACCAACATGAGATTCCCCATGAACTATGGACTTTGCTGTGGTGGGGTTGCTTGTGTGCCTCATAGTTTCAGAAATCTGTGTAAAGGCAGGGTTCCTATGAAAGTAATATGAAGCATAGGTGTATTGAATTTATTAAGAAAGTGGTAGATACAGGTAAGACACAAAAGTCATGTTGGAATTAGTTTCTTTCGTATCACGAATAATAAAATAAGGCGTTAGATTTCCTGGATGGAAATTGGTATAAAAGAACTCACTGTTCTGCTGTGTTATTGCATTGATAGTACTTTGTCCAACCTCTGTTCTTCCTAATTACCTCAAAACTTCTCTTTGGAATTGATTTAGCTAGGGTTTGTAGTTGTTGCAGTGAATTTCGTGCTCTTTTATTGCTCTTTTCAACTCGCATATGGCCTCACATTGCCTTCCATTGTGAAACGGGCCTTGCGCATATTCCCCAAAAGTTTTCCACATGGTTCAGATCCCAGCCATGTGCAGGCCATGCAAGACATCAATATCAACATTTTTGTCTTCAAAGCACTTTTCTGTTGTGCAGAAACCAGCACAAATCCATTATCTCCTTGCAACATTAGACTGCAGCCAACATGGACATCATAATTTGTAATCTATTTTGTCTCTAGCAACTTAGTATACATGCTGGAGTTTATTGTAGTATTCACTCAAGCAATGGGTCATTTACTCTTAGCAGAACAGTGCCCAAATCATAACACTTCCACCACCTAAATTTCTGCTCATTCTCCCTGCTGCTCTGTTCTCAGATCAAGACTGTAATACTGAAATCAAACCAGACCATCTAAATTAAACTACTCATCACTTTATCCTTCTCAAGTCCATGAAACATGTTTTTCAACAAACTCCAAAGTGTTTGGGTGTTAGAGTTGGTTTGAGCAGTCATTCCTTGCATAAGATTTGTCGTACACATCTGGCAGATACTGGTGACTATAATTTAGCAACAAATTGAGAAAAGTAACGGTTTGTGTTCCCCCTTGCTGTGCCTGAAAGTATCTGTTTTGATGCCTCAGATAATTTCCTTCTTCGCCCAGATTTTTTATTCTGTCCCTATCATATACGCATTGTCACTAATGCTGTCTGGTTTCTATTAGCAGGAAAGATATGTACAGACATACTAGCACCACACAGCCGACTGCCTTTATACAAAGTTCCATTCTCTACCACCTGAGGTCATGTTGTGTACTGTACTACTGACTTCAAATGCCATAACATTTGGCTGCATTTGTCAGGATACTGAATCTCATACTATTGCATATACACTGTGTGCAACTGTCCCAACTGACAGTATTAATTTTCCTAAAACTCTACATGCATGTATACAGATGTCCGCTATTTTACAGGTGGATGTACACAGCAGAGGGGTATCTGTGAAGAATCAGACTGAACTTGTGGTTCCTGAAGAGGGAAGCAGTCTGGATGATTGACTGTTCTGACTTCGTAACAAGAGTGAATGTGATCTTGCTCTGTTGGTATTGCAAACAGCTGAAAGCAAGGGGCAACACCAACCCTTTACTTTTGGTGAAGGTGTGCAGCTTTATTGTAAGGCTACATTTAATCTAGATGCAGCATCCAACCTGACACAACTTGACCGTTCAAACAAAGGTCAACTGTAAGGAGGCAAACACCCAGGGTGCATCCTGGGGCACTTACATTGTAGCAGACACTAACAACGATGCTGTGGGTATCTGCTACCCTCTTGGGGCTCACAGTTCTTTCAAGAGTTTCTGCATGGCGCATATAGGGCCCTGAACTATTGCAGCCAATTCTTCCTGGGTTGCATTCCCTTCCTTGTGCCTCTCCCTCCCTGTGCTTACTACTTCCCCTATCTCGGTATTCTTACTTACATTGAACTGGCTATCCACTGGGTTTCCCGTATTCCTTGCAGCTTTGTTCCCCTTGCCTTTTTGGCATGTTTGTTCCCTCTTATGGTTTGACCTCCACTTCTAAACTCTATCCCTATTATGAGCTGTTTGGGAAAGAACTCCCTCCCTAGCGTCTACAGTGTGGATTCGTGGATTCATCTCACCCCTTACTGCCACTTTTCCTTCTATGCCATAGTCCCCTCAACCCCGCTAGGTCACTAGTGTGTGTAGCCAGTGCATGTGGTGGATCTGTTTGTACCCATCCGGATGGGCCCCCTGACAACACATGGATCACATTTCTGATACCTGAGCTGTCACCACCTCATTTATGCCTATAAGTGGTTGCTTGTCATTCCGGAGCATCAGACGTCACAGGAACAGCTGCCATGTCAGATGGCTCTGGGTGGTGCCCTTGGGGAGAGCATCTTGATCAGAGTGAGTGGTAACAGGGTGGATGCTTTGAACTTCAAGCATGTCCTACTGTCATCTCAATTGGTAATGGGTCATGAACGCTGCTTCTTATGACCTTGTGGCCTTCCCTTCCCTGGCTATACCCTGGGAGGAGGGCCAGGCTCACTGGCTTGGGGTGAAACACTTTCCCCGCTCTCTGGTCTGTACTAGGATGGACGAGGGCACATTCACTGCCAGAAAACTGTTATTTTTTGTGGAAAATATCAAAGACAAGTTTGGTGAAGTGCAGTCTCTTGGTAAGATGTGATCGGGTTCCCTGTTGATTAAAATTTCTTCTACTGCCCAGTCTGCAACTCTTTGTGCTTGTGATCATCTTGGCCATGTCTTGGTGACCATTACACCTCACCAGTCTTTGAATATGGTACATGTTGTTATTGTTCATAGGGACCTCATGCTTTGAACTGATGAACTCTGGGCAAATCTGAAGTGATGGGGTGTTCATTTTGCTTGGTGTGTGCAGAAAGGCCGTAAGGAAAACCACAACAATAACAGCACCTTTATTCTGGCTTTAGACGGAGATAAACACCAGAGGTGGTCAGGCTTAGGTGTTACTAGTGTGGTGTGAAGCTGTACGTCCCACCACCCATGAGGTGCTTCCGGTTCTTGTGTCTTCCTGATGTACGGCACACTCAATGAGGAGAGCCTCTGTGTTACACCATTCTTGTGTGTAAATTGTCGCAACCATCATTCTCCACACTCACCAGATTATAAGAAAGAAAATAAGAGTATAAGTCCCACGATCGTTTCTTACACTGAGGCCCGTTAGAAATTTGACAGACCTAATCCTGTGTTGATGACTTCTACTGTCGCCTGTGTTTTATGCTTTCACCTCCTCCCTCTGCCTTACCCCATTCACATCCCCCTCGCCTCTCCCCCTCCCCGGCCATAGAACTGCACTCCTGCAGTGCCTGTCTGTGATTGAGCTCCTTCTCAGGACACCTGACGACCCCCCCCCCCCCCCCCCCCCCCCTTTGCAGCTCTCTGGCTGGGTGCTTTCTACAACTACTCAACCACAGGACACAGTTTGTGCACCTCAAGGCTGCCCGTTCTTTTGGTTCCAGATTTAACAGAAGCCTGTTCTCCCTTTGCGTCCTGCTTTCCTCAACCTATGAAAGAGGAGGAGGAGGAGGGGAAGGAGAAGCAGTAGTGCACTCAGATGTGCCACCCCCGCCTCACAACTTGAGTCTGACATCTTAAAGATGTCACACTGTCATCATTGGTTTCCCATCGGGTAGATCGTTCGCCTGGTGCAGGTCTTTCGATTTGATGCCACTTCGGCGACCTGCGCGTCGATGGGAATGAAATGATGATGATTAGGACAACACAACACCCAGTCCCTGAGCGGAGAAAATCTCCGACCCACCTGGGAATCGAACCCGGGCCCTTAGGATTGACAGTCTGTCACGCAGACCACTCGGCTACCGGGGCGGACGTCATCATTGGTAAAGGATGGTGACCCGGTGGCATTCACCTCCCATTTGGACACCTGCTCAGTGATTCTCCAATGGAACTGTAATGGATATTACCATCAACTCCCAGTGTTGCAATCCCTTATTGCCATTTCTTGGCAGCTTGTCTACCAGAATCTCATTTTACTGATGCTCAATCACTTCTACCCTTCATGGGGTCTGTGCTTTGTTGGAACAGAGTCGGCTTTTGAGGGTTTCCAGTGGGGTCTGCACACTGGTCCATACAGATATTGTTAGTATGTGGATCTGTCTTCGTACACCATTAGAAATGATTGCCATTCTGTTCCACTTGGACTCTGCTGTCACGGGATGCAGTGTGTCTTCCTTCTGACAGGCCACCTACATCTGCAGCTCTAACTGCCCTCCTTCAGCAAATATCCCCACACTTTCTTGTCCTTCAAGATTTTAATGCCCATCATCCTCTGTGAGGCAGTGTTTTTCATCTTGTCGGAGGCTCCTCATTGACCAATTTTTTGGTGACCACTGCCAGTGCCTTCATAATGACATTTTCCCTACTCATTTTAGTGCTGCATATAGCAGTTTTTCTGCTATTGCTCTTTCACTCTCTTCCCCTCTCCTTCCTTACACTGGTTGCCACATGATGACCTGTGATAGTCACCACTTCCTGTTGATTCTCTTGTACCCTTCCTGCCTCCTGGTGACCAGGCTATCTCTCTGGGCTTCCCTTCATGCTGATTGGTCTCTATATACCTCTCAAGTTGTTTCCACCTGTCAGGTTGTATTGATGAAGTCATATGTGATGTGCCAAATATGCTAATTTGCACTGCTGCGCACTTGATGGGACCCATTCGCAGTCAGACAGCCCGGTGGGGGAACATGGCCATTGCCTCTGCTATCAAAGATTGTTGTCACGCCTTGCAAAATCTGAAGTGGCACATGTCCTCTGCCAGTCTTATTACCCTTAAATGTCTATGTTCCAAAGCCTGTAACTGAATCAGACAGAGCAAATGAGTGTGTTGGGAACCCTTCGTCTCCTCTATAGATTCTTCTGTCCCTCTGTCACATGTGGGCTACTCCTCACCCTGCAAGGTTGTCAGTGGCAGTCTTCCATTCGTGGCCTTACACTGCTGGTGGCCTTTGTACAGATCCATCAGTTCTCATGGAACACCTCGCAACCCATTTTGTGATAGCATCACTGTCAGCTTCCTATCCAGCTGCCTTCCTTCTCTGGAAACAGTGGGCTGAAACTTCCCACCTATGTTTTACCCCATGTCAGGTGGAATCCTACAATGAACCTTGTACTGAATGGAAGCTTCTTCTGGCCCTCTCTTCTTCCCACGATTCAACCCCTGGCCCTGATTCCACCCATAACCAGTTGTTTCAACACCTCACATCTCCACAATGATTTTATCTCCTCCAGGTGTTTAATTGTATTTGGCTCCAAGACAATTTTGCCCTCTCAATGGAGAGACAGTATGTCTGGCAAGGTTCCATCGTTCCTTGATAGTTACTGGCCAGTCAGCCTGACCACTGGTGCCTGCAAGTTACTAGAATGGATGGTAGCTTGTCAGTTCAGTTGGGTCCTTGAATCTCAGAACCTTTTATCTTATTACCAGTGCTGCTTTTGGGAGGGACAGTCTCAGATTGATCATCTGCTTAAATTGGAAACCACTGTTTGGCAGGCCATTTTTCAATGCCACTGTCTTGTCACAATATTCTTCTATCTTCAAAAGGCCTACAACACATCTTGGCATCATCACATCCTCCATACGTACCATTAGTGGGGTCTTCGGGGGCTGCCTCCCAATTTTTATTCGCCATTTCCTGTCCCACCAGTCGTTCACTGTCTGGGTTGACACAGTTTTCAGCTCTCAGCATACCTAGGAGAAAGGCATTTAATGGGGCTCTGTATTAAGTGCCCTTTTTCTAATTGCTACTAATGGGCCTCCAGTGGACCATCTGTCATCCCTGTTCTGTATATGGATGCTTTCTGAATTTGGATTAGCTCCCACACCGTGACCTCTGTGGAACAACAGCTCCACGAAGCCACCCAGCACGCATCCACACACACTCTTGTACAATTTTCTGTTCTTTGCCCTCAAGTGCATTTCTGTCACCAAGCTACTGTCCATCCTGAGCCAGAGCCCTGCCTAAATGTCAGACACCTGACTGTGGTCCCCCAGTTCCATTTCTTGGGTCTTTTTGACAACAGGCTTACTTGGTTGTCCCATATGTCATCTGAAGGTTGGCTGTTTGCATAAACTCATTGTTGTTCACCTCCTCGCCCACACCTCTTGTGGCATGGATTGTTTGACCCTTCTCCGCTTTTACTGGACATCAGTTCTGTCTCAACCTGACTATAGTTGTTAAGTTCATGACCAGCTGTCCCTTCCATGCTGCTCCTCTTGGACCCGGGTCACCATTGTAGTCCCTTTAGCCACTGGTGCCTTTAACAGTACCCTTGTTGATAGTCTCCTGGTTGAAGCTGGGATCCCTCTCCTTTCGATTTGGTGGTCCTAGCTCCTGGTTTCCTGTGCCATCACTATCCACTCCTCACCTGCCCGCCCCTCCTACTCTATTCTTTTCGTGGCTTTGTGTTGTCTCCTGCCCGCCTTCAAGTGGGTTTACTGGTTGGGCTCTGCCTCTCTTCTCTCCACTGTGACTTCCATCTCCCCTCCCTGTCCTCTTGCCAGCATTCTCTCTCAACACACACACCCCTCCCCCTTGGATAGTTCTTCGGCCACAGATTTGGATGGATCTCTTCTGGGGTCCAAAAGCCTCCATCATTCCAGAAAAAGTACCTCTGTCATTTTCCCCCCACATCTGCCAACTTCAATGAAAGTAAATCTACAGCTCATGATCTGTGATAAGCTGCAAAATAATACCAATTTTTAGTAAGACGCTTAAACCTAAATTGCTTACATCTACAGTGTTCACATCTTTTCTAAATTTCCAAGTTTTTGTAGCCATTTTTATCATCTGCTATTGTCAATTGTTCAGCAGAAACCTTTGCCCAAATAACACCAGTAACAAGCAGAGTATTTTTCCTACAGTTGTCTTGCACTCTTATGTTGTTCAACTGAGAAAAGTAAGAGACTAGTTGCCAAATATCTGGGATGGAGGAAAATTTAAAAATAAGTCTCATTCCAATTAACATTGAAATAGATGAATTTGTTTTATGCTGCTGTGTCTATGAAAATTATTTACAGTTGTGTGTTCTGTTTATAGACAAGGAAGCTCAGAAGTGCTGGGGTGTTTCGGAGAAGTGTAGACAAAGGAAACTAAAGCAAGTGATAGAATGAGATGGGGAATGCAAACAAAGATTCGAAATGAGTAAATATTCTGAAAAGATGCAGAGTTCTTGACACACATTCTGATCAGTAGACAGGCTTCCAAAGATGGTTCATGATGACCATCTAAGTGTCACAAATATATATAGTACTAGTTGTGGCATCAGAAGACATAGCAATGTTTGTTTCATTTGCAGACACAGTAACAGATGTTACTGTCAAGCAAGCTTGTAAAATGACTTCGTGTAAAACAGATTGTATGGACACAAGACAAATCAATAGGAGTATTAAGAACACTATAATGATAATTAATACTTAGCATTACTGCTTGAATACAATCTAACTCACTGATAAGCCATTTTTCCTGAATATCCGTAATGGTCATTATCCACAAAGAAACAAAATGGAGAAGGGATAGAATATGTTAGTATGTGTGACTTGCTGCATGAAAAGTCATTGACGTCACAGAAGGCATACAAAACAGATTGCATGATAATTCACAGTGGGTAGCATTTAAAATTAATCCTGTTCTTATTATTGAAATTTTTGCGTGCAAATGTCGCATAGAGGGTTGGATTGAAAGAGTAAATTACAGTGTTGGTACATTGTTGAAGAAATTGCTGATAAAGATGGATTATAGTTCTAGGGCAGTCACCTCTCAAGATTATTCAAAAATAATTCTTTTAAACAATACTAGTGTGACATTTACGCATAGGCAGATCATGGTCATTCAGAGGCACAAGCTACCTTCAATCCTTACTGATAAGTCTATAAGCCTGGAGTTCCTGTATCACAGGATAAGCATGCATCTTGCACGTTTCAAAACTGATTCCATCTGGCAATGTGTTGAGAAATAAGTTAACATCGTCGCAGAAGAAGCTGAGCAGCACCGTGGTGTAGTGGTTAAGATACTGAATTGTTGCATGGAGGGTCGTAAGTAAAGAACTCACCTGGACTGTACAATTTTAATTTCTATGTTCGGTCTGAGTACATTCTAGAAGTATCCACAAATGTCAAGAATTATTGTACTGGAATGTTCTGTTGCTGTATGTATACAGTATGTGTTCTGGTTCGGATAGCGCACATTATCGACGACACAGTGGCCCCCCTCAGGCTACGACAGAGCCGCCATTTACATGGCAAGAAACCAGAGTTCAAGTTATATTTAACAGATCGCAGTCTATTAGAGACAAAAGACAACGATGACAGCATCTGTGTGCCACCACGTGAGACATCCTTCCAGGTTCTCTGGCGACGACAGTCAAGATCCAAACAAGTGGTATATGAGTGTATAGCCAAATTTAACAAATAGGATCACTCAGTGTGTTTCGCTAACATATTTTGCTACTCGGAGGGCACTGCCAAGCAATGGTATGATAACAACGAGGAGAAGTTCACAAGCTGGGAAGTATTCCAGGCAGAAATGCATAAGTATTTCGGCGAATACTGAAGTGCAAGACTGAAGATAAAGTGCAGGGCACAGCATCCAGGAGAAACGACAGCATCCTACATTCAAGATGTCTTGGAGCCATGTAAAATAGTGGATCCTAGAATGGAGGAGGAAGATACGGTTGCACATATCATGAAGGGTGTTGCTGAGGAAATTTATCAAGCCCTACTCCTGAAGGAGGTTTCGACAGCAGACGACTTCATAATCGTGCTAGTATATTGAGACAATGCATCAAAAAAGAATTACACACAAGAAGTTTGAACGGCTTCCAAACATTGTATCAATGTCTGTGATGGAGGAAGGAACTGATTTAACAAGTGTTCTTCATCAGATAGTGAGAGGAAGTTCAAAAGGCACTTGGATTGCATGGCGAGCAAAAAACAATGCTTAAAGAGGTCATAAGGGAGGAAGTGGAACAGACATTGAACCCAATCTCTCGTCCTTCATTTCCCTTTAAAATGGTGAAAATGTAGACACAGGCAAAGTTACGTTCCTACAATGCCGCATGAGGAACCTGTTTGGGCACCAAGGAAGACTGATGACTGGAGGACCCAGGATAACCAACCAGTGTAGACAACTGGGACATGTGGTGCACTGTTGTCGAGAAAGGTGGCGGATATTTGGTGACGCCCGCGGCAGAAGACAGCAGACCGATCTTAGCTGACGCCAACTCCGGGACGACGAAGATGAACAAGAAGCTGTGGGTGCAGGATGACGTAGGTCACCATCGCCGTTAACAACATCCAGCCAATCACATAACTGCCGCAACCTGGAAAACCAAAGGGTGCAACCTTCCTTGGAGGTGAGGCCGCTGAAGAGAAAAATCCTTTGCTGCCAATCACTACAAAAATGATAGGAAACTATGTTGATATCCTAATGGATGGCCAACCCGCCCAAGCTCTTGTAGACGCTGGTACATTGTATTCAGTCATTTCGGAGAAGTACCATCTCCAGTTGCAGAAAACCATATTCGTCGACAGTAAAACATCTCTGCTGAAGGTGGCTAATGGGAAATATGTAAAACCTACAGGAAGGCGGGTCATTCGTGTGGTATAAGTGTCCATACACAGCCCTTAGAATTCATTGTCTTAAAATAATGTGGTCATGACATTCTCGGATGGGACTTTTTGAAAGCTTCTCAGGCAGTTACAGATTGCGATTGCTCGAAGATTATGGTAGACAAGATGAAATACTGTGGACAGGAAGATACACATCCGGATGAAGCGGTCATTCCTGCAGTCAGCACTAGAAAGGTAACTGCCATGTGTCGTGCCAAGCATCAACCCATGGATCTTGTAGTGGAATGTAAGAGAAGCATACCACTGAAGAATAACTTGGTCATCCCAGCCTCTATCGTCTCATTTAAGAACAGATTCGGTGAATTGTGGATAGTTAACTGTCGCCGAGAACCGCAGATCCTTCCAAGACACATGTGCGTAGCAAATGCTGAGCTGTTAATTGCTGAGCAGCTGAGTGTGATAGAAACCTCTCATGCAGAGTCTGTGGGCAAAATTAGTGCTACCACTACGAGACAAGATCTTCTAGCTCGACCCTTGCCAGAACTCAATAAGGAACAACAGGAGAAGCTACTTGCCATTCTCAGAGTTCTCTGAATGCTTCAATCCACAGGTGAAGAGCAAATTAGACAAATCGATGATGAAGCATCGTATTAGCCCTGGAGACCAACTAATAAGCCAGAGAGCATACCATGTGTCAGCAACAGAACGTCGAATAATTCGCGACGAGGTAGTGAAAATGATGAAGAATGACATCATTCAGCCTTCGCAGAGCTCATGGTCATCATCAGTGGTCCTCATCAGGAAGGATGGCAGTTGGCACTCTTGTGTTGATTACAGGAAGCTTAATAAGGTAACTAAAAAGGGTGGTTAGCCTCTTCCACAAAATGACAATACACTAGATTGTCTGAAGGGGGCTAAGCTTTTCTCAGCCATGGATATGTACTTGGGATACTGGCAAATCGAAGTAGGTGAGGCTGATTATGAGAAGACTGCATTAATGACCCCTGAGGGTCTGTATGAGTGTAAGGTAATGCCTTTTGGTGTGTGTAATGCACCAGCAACTTTTGAACAGATGGTGGATGTGAGTTTTCAGAGACATCTTATGAACACTTAAAAAGACTGAGGGCTGTTCTTAAGTGTCTGCAACAAGGCAGACTAAAACTTAATCCAAGAAAGTGTGTCTTTGGAGCAAAAGAAATCAAAATACTTGGACACCTTGTATCAAACAAAGGTGTGCAGCCAGACCCAGAAAAGGTGAGATCTATGATGGAATTTCCTATTCCTAAAAGTATGAGAGATGAGAGAAGCTTTCTCGGATTATGTTCTTATTACCATTGTTTTATCAAAGACTTTTGTATCAAAGCCAGGCCACTTAAAGAGTTGTTAAAAGCCAATGCCAAATTTATGTGGGGTGGTGCTCAACAAGTCTTTCGGTGTGCTGTGAAAAGCTCTGATGACTGACCCTGTACTAGGTCTGTATGATGAGAGAGCACCTACAGAACTACACACAGATGCCAGTGGGTATGGGATCAGTGCTGTTCCGATGCAGATTTCGGATGGAAAAGAAGAGGTTATAGCCTTTGCTTCTAGGATACTTACAAAAGCCGAGACAAACTGCTCAACTACAGAAAGAGAATGTCTTGATGTGATCTGGGCCGTGTCAAATTTTGACAGTGTCTCAATGGAAGGTCATTCACAGTTGTTACAGACCATCATTCACTTCGTTGGCTGACAAGTCGTAAGGATCCAACACGATGACTCGCCAGGTGGGCACTACGTCTTCAAGAGTATGATACTACCATAGTGTGCAAAAATGGAAGAAAACGCAGAGATGCTAACTGTCACTCAAGAAAACCTGTGCAAGACCGTCAAAACTTTGATGAAGATAGTGACTGTCTCGCTGCACTCCAGGATCTCTCTGTTGAGGAGGAGGACGTCAAGATATCTCAAATTATGCTTGCCTGAAATTGGTCAGAGGATGTGAAAGGACAATTTAAGATAGTTAATGGATTAGAAAGAGGTGGCTACCAGTGATTCCTAAACACATGCGCGTAGATGTTCTACAGAAATTCCATGACATACCTGAGGCCAGACATTAAGGATTTATTAAGACATACGATAGGATCTGCAAGAGATTTTTCTGGCCAGGTTTATTTAGGAGTGCCCATCACTGTGTCGCACTGTCGAGAGTGCCAGAGGAGAAAGGCACTTCCTCAGAAACCACCTGGCCGACTCATACCAATTCCACCAGCCAAAACGCCTTTCCAGCGTGTTGGGATTGACCTCGGACGATTTCCCACGTCTGATAGTGGCAATAGATGGATTATTGTTTGCACTGATTATCTGACATGCTATGCCATTACAAAAGCGGTGAAAACAGCCGAAGCATCCATGGAAAACACGGTGCCCTGAGGTTGTTAATTACAGATTGAGGGAAAGTTTTTCAGTCGAATCTTGTGACAGAAACTGTCGTTGCAACATTACTCATCACATGATGACTCCTTACCATTCGCAAGCTAAAGGGCTTACTGAACACCTTAGTAAGACCTTGGCCGACATGCTATCAATGTTTGTCAATGTTGAGCGGAGCAACTGGGATGAAGTGCTACCTTTCGTGACGTTTGCTACAACACTGCCAAACAAGACACCACAGGATTTATGCCATTTTTCCTGGTGCATGGGCGTGATGCAATGACAACGATGGACATTGTGTTTCCGTTACATCCTGATGATGTGGATGACGACTACATCATAGCCAGGTGTTAACCAGAGCTGAGGAAGCTCGGCAGTTAGCTCGACTCCACACGCTGCATGCCCAAGAAAACAATTACCGAAGGTATGACACGAGCCACTGTCCTGTTGTCTACCAGCCTGGTGACCTCGTCTGGATCTTCACTCCTGTTTGGAAGGTTGGTCTCTCTGAGAAACTCTTCAGGCATTACTTTGCACCTTATAAGGTTCTACACTACTTTGCACCTTATAAGGTTCTAAGACAGTTGTCTGATGTTACTTATGAAGTTCAAGATTTCAACCCCGACACAAGACAACGAAAGATAAGAAATATGGTCCACGTCCTTAGAATGAAGTCCTATAAGGATCTTTCAACCCAGGGTAAATTCAAAGCTCCAGTGATAGGCAACAAGCGGAAAGGTGACAAAGAGCATAGTGGCAAAAGAAGTTCTAAGATCATCACTGCCAGGGGGAGAATCAGTCATCGGGAGTCGGAGTATGCAGGACCGATAACTTGTTCCTGGACTAGGATGACGTAACCCCGAGACGCTGTTCTCTTAAGGAGGGAGCAATATCACAGAAAAAGCCAAGTACCGCAGTTGCCGTAGTGTAGTTGTTATGATACTAGCTTGTTGCATGGAGGGTTGCGAGTTCAAAACTCACTTGAACTCAAAAATTTTAATTTCTATATTTGGTTCGAGGACAGTCTAGAAGTATCCACAAATGTCAAGAATCATTGTACTGGAATGTTCTGTAGCTGTATATATACTGTATGTGTTCTGGCCGGAGGCAGTTCGCTCCGCACTCTTGTATGTGCAAGTGCTGAATAAACCTTCGTTAAGTGAAGTTAGTGTTCGTCATTCATCTAATTACACCTTCTTCTATGTGACAGTATATCCTCAATCACTAGTGTGTGTGTGTGTGTGTGTGTGTGTGTGTGTGTGTGTGGTAAAATGACAGCAAAGATACCAGTTAACAGGGTATGTAATAGTATATGTTGCATCTAGCTTACATTTATTTAATAGTGGGATCTGCTAGAACGTCTGGATGCAATAGTGCACTGCTGAGTCATTTGAATTATTTTCTAGGGCTTTTCTTAATTTAAAAGCATCAATTCTAGCATTTGATAGACTGTCAGTAAATCTTATCAATAGGTTGTTTAAATATTAGTAAGGAGTCACAAAATGCAAGCTGTGGAACATTTATCTCACCATGAATTACATGGAAACAAATTCCCTTAAAATTTGTTCAGTAGGAACTGTGTGATTAGTAATAATTCTCTGCATTTTAAATTATATATTTATTTCATTAGAGAAGATAAATTCTTACTGGACTAGTATTCAATAGGCAATATGTTACCATTAATGTCCAATAGACCTCTGCTGGTTAAAGTACAAAATACAGCACAAATAATGCTCCCTCAAACAGACTAGGCACATTTGTGCTTGATTGAGGTTGTGTGTGACAAATGTTTAAGGCGCAGTTGATCTTTTGTTTATAATTAGCAAATGTAGACTAACTGCATTTTGTTGGTGTAGATCCGGTTTGTATATCAAGACATTCCCAGTTCCAAGTTAGTTTCATTCTTAACTGAACAATACATCAATTTGTTTCCTAACAGAACTGAATTTCAATTAAATTGTTCTTAAACAAGTTTAGCATTATTTGCTGAAACTACCATGTGTACTTGTGATTCAAACAACACTCCTCTTTTCTGCAGTACTATTTCTACAGTGTTGTTATATACTATCATAGCAAAAATTAGAATTACAGTGAACGTGGTTAAGTATTTCAAACCACTAAGATTAAACAGTGAACATGCGAGGGGGTATTCGACAAGTAATGCAACACAGTTTTTCGGAAAGCAGGTTTGTTGTGTTGAAGAGTCCAATACACCATTTTAATCAATACTCTCTTTGACTACAAAACCCTATTTTTCAACAAATCTTTTCGATGGGAGAGCATGTATGGCCACACAGTACCCTACTCTATGCGTAGATGTCAAAGCCACATGTTGCTGCATCAATAACCTCCCTGTCATCCATGTACTGCTTCGCCCAGTGTGCACCCTTCATTGGGGCCAAACAGGTGGAAGATGTAAGATCCAAGCTGTAAGATAGAGGAGACCGGCTGTGTTTTGTCATGGAGAAGTAATTCATTTTGCATTTTTACGGCAATGAGCACGCTGTTGTCATTCCTTCATTTACCTGAGGGTAACACAATACACTTCAGAGTTGATTGTTGCACTGTGAGGGAGGACATCAAGCAGAATAACCCCTTCAGAGTCCCAGAAGACAGTCTCCATGACTTTACTAAGGGTGTGGCTTTGGACTTTTTCTTCTAAGGAGAGGTGGTGTGGTGCAACTCAATGTATTGCCGTTTTGTTTGTAGTTCATAGTGATGATGTCCATGTCTCAATCACTGTGACTATATTCACAGAGAATTGTCACAATCAGCTTCATAACATGAAGCAATTGCACTCATATGGTCCTTCGCTGTTCTTTACGGTCTCCTGTTAGATGGTGAGGAAACCAGCAAGGCACACAGCTTTGGGTACAACTAATGGATCAGATTGTCAGCACTACCAACAGAGATGTCCAGTTGTGCGGCAAGATGTTTGTGATTTGTGGATCACCTTTAATGAGTGTGTCCACACGTTCCAGCATTGCAGGAGTCACAGCTGTGAGTGGCCAGCACAAAGGTTTTTGCAACCTTATTGTGTTAACAGATGCCTCAATCAATGACTCACCAAGGTTTCGTTCATTGCCAGGTCTCCGTAGACATTCTGCAAGCACCTATGAATATCTGTGGTGCTGTTTTTTTTTTTTTTTTTTTTTTTGCCAAAAGAAACTTAATGACAGCTCTCTGCTTGGAACGCATCTGTTACATACACTATTTTGAAGGCTGTGCATCATGCCACAGAACTTAAGAAACTGTGGGCGCTGAAGCAGGAATATTCCACGATGTCCCACAATAATTTCCACATGTTTGTCAACTGGCACTGGCCAAGAAAAATTATTTGTTGCCTTACTTATTGACTGCTCTCCTCGTAGTACTGATGTGCGTCTTATGGAAACAAAGTTCAGTTAATTGCACACTCTACGTAATGGCTACACTTACATAGTTACACAACACATTGGCGCATAGCTGAAAATAAACACAGGCTTTGCACTCGCTAACATTATACAAATCTATTGAGATTGTAGGTGTGTCTAGGGCTGGCTGGTTGGTTGGTGGTGACACCTCGACCTCTTAAGTCTAGACTGCAGCCTCATGATATTTGCTCCCTGAATTTAGGAAGAGCTGGTCTGCCTTGGTCGATCCTCCTCATCTTTGGGAGTTACAGGAAGTCTGTCCAAAAATGGCTTTACATGACTGACAGGAACTGCAATTGAACAAAAAGGCAGGTTGAGCTTAAGAGTGACGGGTGACAGGTGACATCTGAGATGGGGTATGGTTGTTGTTGTTGTTGTTGTTGTTGTTTTTTTTGTCAGCCAGGCTACTGTGCATGTGGGTAAGTTCACCCAACAGCCGTTGACAGATGGCAAGTTGACTTTTTCCGCATCAGTCCTTATCATCACAGACATCAGCTGCAATAGGTTTTCAACCAGGAGCAGTGTGATCAAGTTGGAGATGCTGCCATATCACACAGCTGTAACATAAGTGGTATCTTGTTCCCTGAGTCTCCTGCTCTACCTCCATTGCTGCTTGAGGAAGGCACCATCTCCAGCTCATGCAGGCTGTCGATCAGCACCAGCAGTTTGTGTGTGTGTGTGTGTGTGTGTGTGTGTGTGTGTGTGTGTGTGTGTGTGTGTGCGCGCGCGCGCACACACACATGGTATGGCACATCCTTTAGCTGTGCTTGTGACATCTGCAAGGCTTGCACTGGGTGGTGCGTCAGGATGTTGATGACAGAGCACTCCTCTGCATTGCTGACATGAAGCACTTGGCTACAGTGTGGACGGCAATTGCAGGGGCTGCCTTTTGACTGTTTGAAACCCTATAGGATGATTCATGTTGGTGAGAACGCAGCTTTGAGTTTCTCACAGCCATGATATCTCTCCACATTTCCCACAACTGTCAGTTCGACTTCTGTTCCTCCCTGAGAAGTGGGCATTGCTGGCTCTGATAGTCCACCTGAAAAAAAAGTTGGGCATTGAGCAGTGGCATGCCCAACACTGGCAGCTGAAGCACTGAGGTGAGGTGACCCTCAACTTTAGGTCTCCATAGCCACCAGTGACAGCTGGAACACCTTCCACAGAAAAAAAGGTAAACATGGGCTCTAAAATGCATACCTGAAGCACTATGAGCAGTTCTTATTCTTCAGTGCTGTAAAACAAATCTCTTACTGCAAGCTATTTGCTTTCCATATTTTGGGAAGTGGTAGTATGTACCAAAACAAGGAAAAAAAGTCCAGTAAATATGTGCTCTAAAATGCATACCTTAAGAGCTATGACCACTTGTTCATCTTAACTACTTTGAAACAACTCTTGTAATGAACAAGTGCTCATAACTTTTAAGGTATGCTATTGGAGCACTTGTTTACTTGACTCTCTTGTTTCAAATGATCATTCCAGTCATATCCCTGAATACTAACCAACACTTCTGAAACACCCTATACATGACCCCAGTTCCTGACTGCCAAGGCCTTTTACAGCCGGTGTTTGGTTGGTGTGCTTGTGTATTTTGATGAAAATCTATTTGGCCAATACTGGATTTTCCATCTGTAGAATTACATTGAAGAATAATTGCCTTCTGTCCCTTAGTAGGAATGTCTTATTTTCATGTTGTAGTGAGTAATATTTGTGGCTGCACGATGGTTTTACACCATTTTTATTAATGGCCATTATCATAACTAATCAATCTAAATGTAACAAGTAGTAAATAGTGGGTACTCATCCACTACAGATGGGGAAAGATACCAGGAAAATCTCACTGCCTTTGCACTGAATGTAACTGGGGGATTTATAGTACTGGCATATTTGGATATAAATGTTTATTAGACTCCTCTAATTGGAATAGCAGCTTGTTGGGTTGTTACTGACGTCACCAGCTTTCATTTTAAACTTTGTATGATTATACTACACCAGTGGTTCACTTGTTAACTTCATAATTTATTATTAAAACAGATGTACTTCCTTAATATTTACGCTAAAATTATGCTTGAAACTGCAGTGAACTTGTCCCTTTGTCACAACTTTTTTTTTTGTCTGTCGTGTCACACACACACACACACACACACACACACACACACACACACACACAGCTCTCGCACACTAGCCTCTCTAGCACCCAGGGCTTGAAAGGGCATGTGGAGTTATTTCAGTGATCATATAAACAAATAACCTGACAGTATGAGCCCACTGGTCCATATCACATTCCACCCTGGATGCGAGCACATATTTGGCTGGGAAGGGTGTCATAAACCCAATGCAACCCCTCTTGGGAAAAGCTGGCCAATAACTGGGGTAACTGGACCTTGATATCCTGCATGCTGGTTTAGAGACGGAGTTAGTGTAAGAGCTGGCTGAAACTTAGGAAGTTGGGTACCCCACGTGTTCTGTTTCTCTACTCCAATAAGTTTAATATTTTTTTCCCAAATTCATTAAATTTCCAAGAAGTAGTCATGTATGATATATCTAGTAAAAAAAAAAAAAAAAAAAAACTGCGAATCCATAAATAAGCCTGAGCTATACCACTACTGTAGAAAAGACAAGATCAAATTTCTTAACTAATTTACTTCAGACTTTTACACCTCACTCTAATAATCAGACTGACACTGGCTATATAGTATATTTTTAAAACAATAAAGTATACATTTTTTGCTAAAACAGACTGCGAGGAGGAGACCAGAACATGCATCGAATTTGCACCAAATTATTTTCAGGTTCAGTAGTTTAGTGTAACTTTTATATGCGGAACAATCTTTTGATTATTATGAACCCATTAGCATAATTAGTTTGGCTATAGAGCATATTAATTCGATATTATGATCAATTGAAAATATTAATACAGCTGAACTCCACAGATTTTGTATGAGCTAATATGCATATTCAATATAATAACCTATACCACTCTAAAGTAAAGTGTTACAACTTTCAACAAATGCACCGAGCAAGGTGACGCAGTGGTTAGCACATTTCACTCGCATTCTGGAGGACAATGGTCCGTCCATACCCACATCTGGCCATCCTGGTTTAGGTTTTCTGTGACTTCCCTAAGTCACTTCAGGTAAATGCCAACTTCCTTCCCTAATCCGATGCAACCAATGATCTCAAGGACCTCGCTATTTGGTCCCTTCCCTCGAATTGACCAGCCAACTAATGCATTTTATTATCCCTGAAATCAATTATCTTCCATTTTAGTTGAAGTTGATGTTCAGAGAAGCTGCCACCTTTCATCATAAATTCTGTCTTAACTACTGAGAGATTCTGGATTTTAATTACATACTTAGGTTGCCTGAATTTTACTGAAATATCTTACATACAAATTAGATTAATTTTCAATATGAATTATATTCATGGAAATAAGGGACTGGCATTGAAGAAGAAAGATAATGTCCAAGTATTTCTACAAATTTGTAATTGGCAAACATTTTTTAAATTGTATTGGTTATTGTATTTCATCAACAGTAAATTCCAACCTAGCCACTTTTTAAAGCATTATGTACTTTTCAAAGTAAGTTTATTCTCAAGCCACTCTTAAGAGTACAACACTACAAGAAGTCAGTCTGCAGTGAGTTACCAACAGAGAAGTTTGCTGATATGGACAAATGTGCCACATTTGGTGTAGTACAGATTACAAGTTGAAAGATGTACCGCATTTGGTTCGAATTTTAAGTAACATTTTGTGGTGAATTTGTGTGAGGTCAGTGACTGTGCCAAACTTTAACAATAACTTGCAATGAATGTGTTGACTGATGAAAACAAAGTATTGCTGTGCACATATAAGTTAATTCTGGTTATTACGTACAGGCTAACGAACATCACCTCAGTTTGTACGAACTTCTTCATTACGATTTATGTTGTCTTTTGTTGATCTACTAGTTACCACACTTGAAAAAGATGAACTGTCATACTGGGGCGCAGGTTACTGCAACTATAGAACTATTTCCAGAACTAGTGTGTAACTATGTATCTGCACCAAACTGAGGTGTACAAGACCTGAATTGGCCATAAACAGTGGCTCAGACAACACTAAAGAGTTAATAAAGTCTTTGAACTTCAAAATTCTGTGTGGGCTATATCATTGAAAGTATCCAACGACAATCAAAATTTCAGCCAATTTTTGACAGAGGCACTGGCTACCATAGGACACTGAAACAAGTAAAACGGGTAGGCTGCAAGCTGATCCCTTTGCTGTATTGATAACAAATCTAGGATTTTGTTAACCATGGGAGTACATCAATATCCACATACAGTTCATACATATGTGACATGAGCGAATAAGCAAAACTCTATCATCTGTTGAGCAAGATGTATGACACAGGAGGTAAAATACCTTCAGACTTGAAGTAGAAGAATATAATTCCAGTCACAAAGAAAGGTGTTGAGAGATGTGAAAATTACCAAGCTGCCAGTTTAATAAGTCACAGCTGCAAAATACTAACACGAATTCT
The DNA here is from genome assembly GCF_023864275.1 of Schistocerca cancellata. NCBI lineage: Eukaryota > Metazoa > Arthropoda > Insecta > Orthoptera > Acrididae > Schistocerca > Schistocerca cancellata. Next base: position 344,940,069 of record NC_064633.1, on the reverse strand, counting down.
TTACAGACAATTGGAAAAACTAGTAGAAGCCGACCTCGGGGAAGATGAGTTTGGTTTCCGTAGAAATGTTGGAACATGTGAGGCACAATACTGACCCTACAACTTATCTTACAAGATAGAGAAAGCTTTTGACAATGTTGACTGGAATACGCTCTTTCAAATTCTGAAGGAGGCAAGGGTGAAATACAGGGAGCGAAAGGATATGTACAAGTTGTACAGAAACCAAATGGCAATTATAAGAGTCGAGGGTGAGGGGGCATTAAAGGGGAGCAGTGGTTGGGAAGGAAGTGAGACAGGGTTGTAGCCTATCCCCGATGTTATTCAATCTGTACATTGAGCAAGCAGTAAAGGAAACAGAAGAAAAATTCGGAGTAGGTATTAAAATACATGGAGAAGAAATAAAAACTTTGAGGTTCGCCAATGACATTGTAATTCTGTCAGAGACAGCAAAGGACTTTGAAGAGCAGTTGAATGGAATGGACAGTGTCTTGAAAGGAGGATATAAGATGAACATCACCAAAACAAGGATAATGGAATGCAATCGAATTAGATTAGGAAATGAGACACTTAAAAGTAGTAAAGGAGTTTTGCTATTTGGGGAGCAAAATAACTGATGATGGTCGAAGTAGAGATGATATAAAATGTAGACTGGCAATGGGAAGGAAAGCGTTTGTGAAGAAGAGAAATTTGTTAACATCGAGTATAGATTTAAGTGTCAGGAAGTCGTTTCTGAAAGTATTTGTATGGAGTGTAGCCATGTATGGAAGTGAAACATGGACGGTAAATAGTTTGGACAAGAAGAGAATAGGTGGTGCTACAGAAGAATGCTGAAGATTAGATGGGTAGATCATGTAAATAATGAGGAAGTATTGAATAGGATTGGGGAGAAGAGAAGTTTGTGGCACACCTTGACTAGAAGGGATCGGTTGGTATGACATGTTCTGAGGCATCAAGGGGTCACCAATTTAGTATTGGAGGGAAGCATGGAGGGTAAAAATAGTAGATGGAGACCAAGAGATGAATACACTAAGCAGATTCAGAAGGATGTAGGTTGCAGTAGGTACGGGGAGATGAAGAAGCTTGCACAGGATAGAGTAGCATGATGGAGAGCTGCATCAAACCAGTCTCAGGACTGAAGACCACGGCAACAACAAAGAGATGCCTTACAAACTCTTAATGCCATCTGATGCTATTCACACCCTTACATATATCCTACAAGGTTTGGTAACAACACCAATGAACTCTGGTGGCCATTCTACCTGTCACACTGAAACCCAACCATGTCTTCTGGGTAGTTCACTTTACTACACTCCACTCTGCTCTCCCAGGCACCAGGCGATATACAAAGGTCAAAAACTTGGTACAACATTTTGCAACGCAATTTGATCTACAATCCAGAAGCATTTCATTGAAGTTGGGTTCAGTCAAAAATGCCTACGGATTTACTCACTGTATAGTTGCAGCACTGACTTGTACACAAATAATATTGAAATCATTACTCTTTCTAAACAGTATCTTACCTCCAAGCTAACCGACACAGACAGTGGTGTCCAGAACTACCAGAGCACAGGAAAAGCATATCTATGAATTATTAACACTTGTAGCTTCCATGGGTGAGATGGTAGAGCATTAAGGCGGCATACCAAAGATTTCGCGTTTAAACTGCACTGATGGCTTAAGCATGAAACTGTTATATTGGAGAATATTTTCTAGACATGTAAAAAGACTTTTTGTAGTTTGTAGAAATTTTCTTTTGGCACTGGTTTCACTTCGTTTCTTTGAAAGTAGTAAATCTAGAGAGTACATTTGTAGTTTCACAGAATATAAAATTAGAACAGAAAAATGAAGAAACAACTGTATCACACATGTGGACGTAGTAGTAGCAATAAAACAAATAATAGTAATAATAAACAAAATAATAGGTTTAATAAAATGTACGTAACATTCGAAAATCAATGCAAACATGACCCCCCTACACTCTCTCTCTCTCTCTCTCTCTCTCTCTCTCTCTCTCTTTCATCCAGTTGGAAAGGCTTCACAATAATGGCTGGATACAAACAAATGTTTGAAGCAAATTACTTTTGCACACAAACCACATTTGATGAATCCCACATTTGCACATCCACCCTGTAGGTAGCATAATGGAAACTTGTCTGAAACAGAACTTTGTCGAAGTTTCAAAGGGTCTGGTTTCATCAACGAGTTCAGCCATTATCCACCCACAACAGTGGGAATTATAGAAACATGGAGAACAAAACTGATTGTAGGTGAGGGTTTGCAGCTTGTGAAGTGGTCTTGTCTTCTGATAGGTTATTTTGTATGTGCAGGTCACAAAGAACACTAGCGTCTCTGTGCGGCCCCGTAAGAATCCAGTATTAGAAGAAGTTTCTCTCTATTGGTTTGTTCCACTACCACTTCTTGTAGAAATGTCCTGAACAGTTATTTGGTCATTTTGCCAAAGGAGTGAGAGTGGACAATTAAAGTTAGTGCTGGGAACATGGACTGATGTATACAGTGCTCAAAAATTAGGCTCTTGGAGCAAGTTTGCCTATTTGTGGAAGCAATAGAATAACTGTGTATGGGTTGTCGCTTGAACGGACTATACAACCCCTAAAATATCTTTAGAAACCTCTAGTTGCAAGAGTGCGGCCCACAGGCATCTCCTTGTTGAATCCACTTTTGTCAGTGTGGCAGATATTTGCCTCTGTGTAGGCTGTCATGACTGCACGAGTTGCTTTTTGCCAATCCTCCACCATTTTCTGGATGTCGTTTCTGTTGTGGTCAATTTTCACTATAGCAAAAGATTTGACTTTAAGGCTTACAATATTGTTTTTACACCTTCAGCACTAGACCCCAATTGTCACTGGCTTCAAACCTTGGGAAATTTAACTGTCTTGCTTTTGTTTTATCCCCACAATTTGGTGGTAGTGTTTGGAGGTCTCCAACACATGCATTGTAATATGCATTTACTTCTCCTTCACAGACTTTAATTCCACTCTCTCACTGCTGTTTCCATTCAAACAATGTGCGCCATGGACATCTACTGCAAAATCTGTTTTTCACTGCAGACATCGTGCGATGTGCACAAATGTTTGGATTGGCTTCAGCAGCTTTTTGACATTAAGCCAATATTTGAGCATTCAAGTTTTCTCGTTTCTTGAATAAAACATTACCCTTTTCTCGTCCTGTGGTATTTCATCATTTCCATCTCTTGAGGACCCTTCTGGCAACGATATCAAAGACATAGACTCTAGTTCACAAACAAACAATTCTGCTCCACAGGGTGTGTGCTCATCACCATCTAACTTTTCCTCTTCTGTGACATTTGATGCACTCCATTCATCAATTATGGCCAGTAGGAATGCTGTATATTTTCTCTCCTCTTCAGTTATTTCTGTTGTTGTGCGCACACAACAGTCACTATGCAATGCTTCATCGAGAATGTTAATAACGTTCCACGGATTCATGTCGCACAACAGCAGTATTTGTAGCTTGCAGACTGGATAACAACTGTAGACCTATATGTCTGTGTCCACAAACACGAGACTCTAGCCACAACACCCACATCTAAAGTACACAGGGCTGCCACCTGCAGTCTATTATTACTTTTACTATTATTACTACTATTTTCCCATTGTTTATTCAGTGGAACTACAAATGCACTAGCTGCTTCATCATGAGTGGTGTCAGTTCTGTTGCACATGCCCGACTGAACACCACACCTATCTATATAAATATACTCTAATTGTATGTTACTTTCAACTAACGAAGCACTGCCCAAGAACATTTCTACAAACTTCAAAAAGTCAGTTCAAGCAGAAACAATTAAAAAAAAATTTACCATCTGTGGGGTTTGACCCTGAGACCCTTAGTATGATGATCTAATGCTCTGCCATCTCATTTATGAAAGCTACACATTAATTATTCACAGATATGCTTTTTATGTGCTCTGGTAGTTTTGCTATTGTTTTTAATTAATGTTTACACCCGTTCTGCTGGATGGCAGCACATATTACAAACTAAATCAGAGTTTTGGTTGATACTCTATCGACGTACAATGTTTGCTACCAATCTGAGTGTCTGACATCCATAGGTTTGGGTGTTAGCAAATACAGAGATGCAACCCCAAACATACATAATAATCCATACCATAAACTACAGAGGAGAGTCACTGTTTGTATGTGAGTGAATTGAACACTTAGCTGGAATTGGGAAGTTGCATCCCACTGAAAGAATCATTGGCAATATGCTATATTGATATACTGAAGGCAGACATGTATTGGAGGGAGGGAGGGGGGGGGGGGGCTGGACTTAAAACCGACACATAAAATACCCTTTGTTACACACTTATGGACTATAGATGGAAACAATTTTTATCTTCCAGCAGAACAGTAATAAAAAGCATAGTGTCACAAATACTATAGGTGTTTCATATACATCATCCCAAAACAACACAGTTTTCTGATATACATAAGGAAAAAATGTTTGGTTTGGAACACCTTAGAATCCTGCATTAAAAGCAGTCATATTGCTAACAAAAGTAATATTACGAATGCACTTTCAGAACTATTGGGCAAAATATTGGCAATAGACACCAGATCTGATTGAATCTGTTAAAAATGCTTCTCGTAGATGTGGTTTGAGAAGGTATGCATTAAGAGATAATTAAATCGTAGGAACAATCTGCATACTGTTGTATTACAAATACGCTACCACTACACTGCTTAATGCTATTAACAATGGTAACATCTACTATTAAATGGGTAAATTAGGAAGAAAGATGATACTGTCTCCTAATGTATACTATGTAGCTGCTGTTTATCTGTTATTAGTTGCTTGATATTAATGTGATTACACTGGCATTTTTCAGAGAAAATATGCACCTATATCTGTGACACTGACACAAGAGACATTATGCGGGCTTTCCAGTTTTTATGCCAATTTTTGCTGATACAAATCATAATGAATTTTCAGCCTCCTTTGTATATTAACACCATCATAGTAATACATCCCCACACAACCTACTACAGCAAATTGGTTTAGTGCTGGAACATTAAATTACCAGATACCATTACTGTTGAACAATGTTAGCACAAGAATTTGACCATAGGAATTAAAAGGATATAATAAAGGTCTGAAGACTTATTGCTTTCCTAAAATGGGCAACTGTTTAAAGTTTTATTTCATTTGTGACAATCTTTCATTTTTAATAATTTTGCAAACTTCACATTTGAAATGTTGTTCACAAGCATTTTTTCCTGTGACGACCTTAGTGAGTTATTGCTGAAGACCATCTTTTGAGCCAAAAACAAGTTCACCAAATAAATTGCTACTGTAATACTACAACAGTTTGCATTATTATCGCAGTTTGTGCTTTTCATTTGCCAATATAAAGTAAAATACTACAGCCTATCCAATCTGAAGAGCACATTCTTGTTAATACAGTTACATGACACGTAAACAAGCTGAAATACCTACATCTCTAAATACATTTAAACAGTGATCACAACAATAGATCAGGAAAAGCAATCACATCTAATAGCCACTAGATGACGCAGGCCTTTCTTGAAATATTTTTTGCTTGTTCAAATGATTCCCATTGCACTTTGACTTTTAAAATTAATATTCCAAGGATAAATACATTCTTTTTTTTCTTCTTCTATTTTTGGGACAGCTGCCAAATTTTCTCAGGCCAACATTTCCTTCGTATTACTATTAATAAGCACCACATGTATTGCATTTAGTGCAGCTTTTTTCCTACTCGCACCAAATGATTGATATGGCTCAAATTAAATGACAGGTCTGTGTGTATTATTGCACGACTACCAGATTCCACGTACACTTTTCCCTGTGAATAGAAAGCCACAGCACCACCTGATTCTGCCTATTGAACCGATCCCTAAGAATCCAAACCTACTCTCATTAAAACTCAGTTTCATATGATTTCAGGAATAAATTTTGTTTTCTAGTTCCTACACGAAGAAGGTAATATACATTTCAGGTTCTCATCCAATATCTCCATTTTAATTACTCCTATAATACCATAACTTGCTGTTAAAACATCCTTCCAATTTATCAAGTTACATTGTCTTTAACCATTTAACATATTGATTTTTTTTTCAAACTATGTTTAAAAAATATTTTTTATTAGTGGATGACATTACATATAGACATTTAAAGATAGCTTTTAAAGCTCAAAATAATAAGACCAAATTTTGAAGATCACCAATAATAAAATCCCAAGTATATTTGTGCACTGGACTTTGGCTGAAATATCAAGAAAATTGCACTCACTTTTTTAGTTTCTGTGTAGCCATGAAGTCGAGCCAAGTACTTCAAAACAGTTTCCTTTGAACATAAATCTTGGTGGAGCTGGCTGGAGCACAGTGGTGGTCCCCCCCCTCCATACTGCTGGTGAGCACTTGTCGCTCAACTGAGGAACTGTCATCAAACTCGGGACCACTATAGCCATCCTTTATTGGAAGCATACAGGAGAGGGGCTAAAAGTGCACTTCTTTTGTCAAGTATTCAAAGCTGCACCCAGTAAAGACAATATTTAGTGGCAAACCACCTCAAACGAAACATGACAGCCAGGCTAAATGTAGGGCCACATGCTCTCTAGTGGCCAAACAAGTAACTATCTTCAGTGCTCAAATGGGCACAAGTGGGGTTTTATTTATTTTTTTTTTTTTTTAAGGTCTCTTATTCAGTTGCCCTAGTATAGTCAGGGTTTTAATTTTCTGTTAGAATAATATTGAGATAACTCAAGTTTTATATTAAGGGACCAAGTAACATTTTGACAAGTTCTTTAGGCATCATATTCACACCTATTCCCCCTGAAGATGAAGAGGAAACTTGAAATTTTTCTTTGAGACAATCTTCCTAACTTGAGAAGATTTTTTGAATGAAATTTGCCAAGAAAGCTTGCATTATCACATAATGCCAATGTATTTTGTTTGCATTTAACAGGTCTTGACACTAACAAAATTCAGATGATGTACACAATCATGTAATTGATGATAAAATACTGAAAGAAATTGTCTCATTCCTTTATTTTAAAAAAAGTTTTCAGCTCTTGCTTGGGGGTTTGCAAATAATAATAATTTTGTTCATACCAGTTTGCATTTCTTGACAAAATTCATCTTTATTTTCAGTTAACCTTAATATGCAAGCATCAAAAGTTTTGTTTTGATTCTCAGCAGAAACTGAAGCTGAAGTATTGGTCACTAGACAGTGTGGACTTGCTAGAAGAGCAAGTACATTCACCATCATGTTTCAGCCCTTGCTGACTTGGTTTGACCACAAACAAAATTGTGCAGACTTCTCATGAGTTTGAGAATAGTCATACTGATTATATAAGAGAAGAGTAGAGTAGTTGTCAAATCATTTCAGGAAGAAACAGGGGTGGTATTCCTCCAGATATCACACCTGCAGAAGATGGATGACCAAGGGTTAGTGTGAGAATTTCTTGCTATATGGATTCTGAGGAAGGCCTCAATGACTTCCGATTATCAGTCACATGTTGCATTATTTTCAAGAGTGATATGTTCAGAAAAATCAGTGCCACTATTCTCAAAATCAGTAAATAACTAACAATTTTGTAATCAGACTCAGTCTGTCAACTGAAATCGTTTTGTGGAAACAAATAGTGTGAAATGTGCTTTTAGAGAGGCAAGAAATTGACTGGGGAAGAATTTCAAGGATACAAGCTAAAGGTGTAGTAAGTGCAAACTCATACTGTGCTTGAAAATATGCAATACAAAATAAATACTTGCATCACAAAAGAGACAGAAATATGATTACTGAACATAAGATAAGCTTCATTGCTACATATTTTTGTATAAAATAATCAGGTTGGTTTTCGTTTTCAGAAATGGTATTTTTTTTTTTTTAAATCACTTTATGAAAACATGTGTAAGTTCAAAAGCAGTGTAGTGCACATCACTTTACGTTATAAAGGCAACACTTTCTATTAATCTAAAGGTTACTGTTATACAAAAACAATATAACAGTTACAGTTGTTTAAATTATGGTGTCAACAGCCTTGTCCTGCTTCTAATTAAGGATCTGCCAGTTTTATTTTGGCATTCTAGCTGACTGAAGCACCCTCACTTCACTTTGATATTGTGTGTTTCACAGGGAAGTCTTAACATGCTTTGGGTTTCTCCATTTGTTGTCCTGTTGTTTAATTCTACAGAGTTCTGGGTGCTGGATGACTTAGAGAATTCTTATTGATTATCTTCAAGACGTGTGCATTGCCATTATGAATACGGTGCAAATGTGAGTGTGTGTGCTCGTTCTCTCTCTCTCTCTCTCTCTCTCTCTCTCTCTCGCACCACCACTGACAAAATGTATTCATTGCAAGTAAAGGGGATGCAGTCTGTTGCAAATTATTTACAAACCACAGGTTTTTTCCTTAGCTATTTTGTGTCCCAAGACAAAGCGTATCTTTTACATGATTTATATATAATTTATTACAATAAACATACTTTTATCATACGAATCCAGTTTAATGACATTCATGTCTACATTATTTACACCAAGTCTTGTACTCGTTAATCTACAATGTCTTAGGCCTATAACAGAATCACTGAATATAATGAAGGAATGAGTGTTCTCGCTTTGACACCTGCTGAAGATGCACAGCCTTATCTGTGAATGCATTATTTTACAAATGGCATTACCAAGGTGTAACTGGTTACATATTTACAGAAATGTCCATTATGGCTGCTTAACATTATTTTGATTAATTTTTTTCTCTGCACCAGGCAGTGTAGCATGTACTATATAGTATGTGGCTGGCACTTGGGTCACTCACAGATTGAACAATGGTTTGGGAAAGAGAGGAGGGAGGAGCAAATGTTATACAACTTTGTGTGAACACAAACAAGTTGCATAATAAAAACGCAAATACAGTCCGGAAAAAAATTACCACAAAATACTGTAACTTCAGCTTACCACCAGTAACCAAGGAATAGTTCATGCTCACAAAAAGCCTTGTGTTTTTAAAAGAAAAACAATACTCTGATAATTTAAATAATCATTTAGTGTTATACATCATCAAAAATTTGAGACAAACATCATCATGAAACTGCAATAAAATACATCTTAGTATGTTTTATACACAGAAAAGCATAGACTTTGGTCCACAGTTTAGAATGCACAGTAGTGCAGTAAAACTCACATCATGTCTCCTTTAACTGCTAACGACACATTAATGTTTACTGTACAAGCCAGGATCTCTGGGGAAGGGGAAAGGGGTCACTCCATTTCTTTTAAGAGCTGAGAAATTTACGGGCACAAAGCCATTTCACTAGTAACAGCACCAAACACATTTCCTAAACGTGTGGCACCTTGACATCCTGTCTGTGTTGTAGGAGTTTGCTGTGAAGTGTGGCGAGGGAAAATGCAACCTGCCCGAGACAGACAAGCAGCAGGAAGACATCGCCAAGTAGCTTACACATCAGCAGATCCCGTATTGGCCACTACTGCGCCACAGGTTCCACATAGTTAGCAGGGTACAGCCCTACACGGCCATCCTTACGGCCTTTGCACCATCCTTGTTCATCTTCGTCTTCGAGCTTTTCAAACACATCACCTGTGCAAAAAATACAGTTTAGTTCAGACTATGAATTAAAATAGGAATATTACTGTGACACACGAATTACAGACCGAATTTCCCCAGATCCATGTCTCAAATCTAAACACAGACATATGCTGAGGTATTCAGATCACAAACACACTTAGCTATAAAATAAATGCATGATACCATTTTTTATAGGTAGCTGTTGTACACTTATGGCTGTCACTTATTGAAAAATGTGGCTTTTAATGGTGTAACAGCCTACCTCCAGTATCCACCAGGAAAACCTCTAAGTTTTCCTAACATACAAAGCCAACTTCCCCCAAAAATATTTTTATGGCCTTTTTAACAAGAGTCTGCATTTATCCATGGTAGAAGTACTGAATGTAATGAAGAATGGCACAAGTTTAACATCCTGACATTGGTACAGCCATTAGAGGTGGAAAGTAGACTTCTATGGCCAAGACTGATAAAACAAATTGGACATGGCTGTTTTGAAGGAAGCTCCTAGACATTTGCATCAGGTGAATTAGGAAAACCACAGAAAATCCGAGTCTGAGTCTAGTCTCCTCATCCAGAGAAAGTGATCGTGCGTGCATTTTCCTCCTTTAAATGTCTGTGTGTTTTCTACATAAAAAGAAGACCTTTTGACCAAAAGCTCTCATATATGCAGTCTTTCTGTTGTGCCTATGTGTGATTCAATACTGCTCTATATGGTAACTATCTATCCTTTTCAAAATATTATAGTTATTCCATCCTGGATTTTTCAGTGTCAGCAAATTCAATTAGGTATGCTGGATGGAGATTTGATTTTCACTCTTTCTGTCTAAACATGCTGTGCATATTCATATGTCCACATTCGCACTGAAGTAGGTCCTGACTTGGTATTAAGCTTTTCAGTGTGGTTTTTGGGATGCCAATTTTCTTAGAGTACCAGTACTGTGTTAGCTCATGTTAGATTCTTTATTGTGGCTTAATGCTATACATGCCAGAAGATGAAAACATGTGCTTGAAATTCGGCGAATAGTTGAACCTAGCCAACAGTGTTGAATGAAACACTTTGCTTCAAATAAATTGATTGCCTCTGTGGAAAAGGTTTATAAAAGCCAAATTCCTTTACTGAAACAACAAAAATAACTTCTTTGTTCTGCGAGATGATTATTGCTCAATTGCCAATAAAATGGAAATAAAATAACAATCAGAAAACTGAAACTAACAACATATATCAGTATCCTGAAGTTATGTGAATGTATTTTAATTCATTTGACAACTCCCAGCCACAGACATCCATTTTGTTTCCATTTGATGTGAGAGCAGTAAACAACGATAAAACAGCATAAAATCATGAAACATAACAACAGGTCACATGGAGACTACCCCGAACAACTCAGACTGCTCTGTGCACGTGGGAATCTGGCAGCCTTGGTGCATCACAAAAATTTTTCCCTGTAGCACCTGGTTGCTCGATGCTACTGCAAACAACCAACAGCCATGCTTCAAATAACCAAAAGCACGAGAAGATGCCACTCAAACATAACTTCAGCTCTGCACATGTGCGCATGCCCACTGGAAACTGCTCAAACGAACCTAATGTAAACAGTTGCAATGTAAAGCTCATCAGTAGTTTGTAGTTACGAAGTATTGCATAGTCTTCGTCTTTAAGCGTTTGACGCATTTTGCTTTCAGCAGATGCTTCAGTTTTATTTTATTATTATTCACTCGTTTATGTTTTACTGCAATATTATTCTGTACTAAAGTAAAATTCTTTGTTAACTTATCAGGCCTTAACCATCAAATTATAGAAATTTAACTGAAAACTAAAAAAAAAATGAAAAATTCCCATAATTCCAAAAAAAGTTCCTGGGTTTTTTCCTTGGTTTTCTCCTGGATGAAAAAATTCCCCAAAGACAAAAAAATTTCTGTGTTTTTCCAGGATTTCCTGAGGCATGTACAGCTGCACCTGCAACTCCCAAACATCTGACCAGAAAAGTCAGTTTTTTTTGCCAACCCAATGCGAAGAACAGTCAACAGTGGAGTGTAAATGTAAATGTGAGTGCCAGCACTGTTCACTGTAATGAAATGGCCTGATATGTGGAGAATTCAAATGGGTCAGGACGGTTTATGTCAGTGAAATGAGTTTTTTTACCCTGTTACATTTCATCTCGTAGAGTGCTTGTTGTTACAATAGTGATGCCTATGGGGAACTACAGAAGGAGGTCTTACACATTTAAGTGTGAATACTGGTACACGAAATGTGAACACAGTACAGGATGACCACTATTTTGTCTGCACTCTCATTACAGATTTGCAAAGCATCATCATCATCATCATCATCATCAACAGTGTTGATTCAGCACTGGGGCAATGAAAAAGGAGTGCAAATGTCAAGACTGTCCAGACTGAAGACACTCTTACATTGCTTCTGTGTCCACCATCAAGAAACTACACGCACTTCGGAGTGCAACAGACATGTAAATTCCATTACCAATGTCCTGAGTATGTATTACTGGATGCTTCCCATTCTAATCCATCTTCCAGTGATAGCTGCACATATTCCCAATGCTACCACGATGACCATCTTCTAGCAACCTTTACTGTTGGACAATATAGTGAACAGACGCCAAGTCTGGTGGTCTTAGATGGCACATGATACATCATGCGATTTTGATCTCAGCTATCAATGTATCAAGGAAGTTTTGATGTTAAGTAACTCCTATTCCTTCAGGCAACTCCATGTGCCATATTACGGCTGGATAATTCTGCCAAGAACAACAAATGGCAGCACTTCCCCAACCTGCTTGTTTGCCTGCCATTTCCGGAATGAGGTTGGACAGTAACTTATGTTATCACGGTTGTCTAGCAGCCACTACTGACGCTTTGTAAACTTTCACAAAAAGCATGCAGGGGGAGTCCTAAGAACATATCCAGGCCCTCTTTGACTCCATGCCACAATGTCTAGACACTCCAATTGTAGAGCATCGCAATTTCAAACTATATTAAACTCTGAGTCAGAGATGACACACATCCTGTAATTGCTACCATTTGCGTATCATGCTGAACCTAATACACACAAAACATTATGTCTGTTCAAATGTACCTTTGATGCATCAATTTTCAAAACCATGAGTGTACATGTAACACGCTGGTTATTCATTGTTGGGAATATACTGAATCTTTCTTCTTATATTTATTGATAAATTTTATTTACAGTGTGGAAAGTTCTGTCAGAATCTAAATAATTTAGGAATAAAAGAAATAACTCACTGAGTACCGGAAGCATGGAGCTGTCGACAGACACACACAACCATTGTGTTCCTTTATTTGTGCCTGTCAATGACACCGTGAGGGTTTCTTTTTTTTCCCCTACTCCTGAATTATTTACTTTTGTTGTGTTTTAGTAACCTCTGATTAAGTTACAGCAAGTTTTTGGAACAACAAGAGCATTTTTGTTCTGTAACCAATATTTTGCCAATTTTTCTTCATTCTGCTACCTTTGTGACTTAAAAAAAGAAAGAAAGAAAAAAACAGCTTCTGTTTCACAATCAAAGGTGGATTTATGGTTTTACATGCAGGCCCACTAGGCTTGGGCCTAGGGGCGACAGCTTTAGAGAGCAGCATTTTTTGCACTGTATTTATTTTAACATTTTACAGTTGAAAGTAAGTGTGCTTCTAAATGACAAAAAATTATTAAGATTGTGAAATAACTTGGCAGTTTTAACATGCCATATTAATGGCAAATTATAATACACAAGCTTTGAAATAATATTAGTTTACTTGGTGACTGAATGAAAATTCACTCAATTTATGTCAGGAATCGTGTTTATGAAATTGTTCAATGATACCTTAAAGTAAGCTATCAGGATGACAGTCGACAATACGAGCTTTGAAATAATATTATTCCGAGAATTGTGTCAGCTTCTGACTTCTGTTCATTGAAAATAGAGAAAGAAGCAACAATGAAATTAAAGTACCCTGCACTGTCATTCTTATCTTGACAATTTTATTTCAGAGCAAGTGGGGTCAAGTAATCCAAGCTAGTCAAATGATCACTGTCATGTCTTAAGTAAAAAGCTTTGTGCTTGTGTTGTACGATTTTGAAGGGGATACTTTTATTTACAAACTTATTTTCTTTCATGTTGGTGGCTGTTGATAATTTCATAAGTGTCTTTAACATGAATAAGAGTGACAAAAATGAACATGAAAAATTAAGTGGGGGGCGGCATTTCAGAAATTAGTGAAGAAAAAGTGAGAACAAGAAGCAAATGTTCTAAAAATTCTTGGCAGAACTTCAAGTAGTCTAGCAATACAACCATAGTGAAAGAAGTAAATGAAAATGAAACAATAGTTAAAAATGAAGAGTAACAAATTGTTCCTGAATTCGAATCTCACAAGAACCTAAGTGTCTTATCAAATATTACAAATAGAAATAATATCGAATCATCAATCGACATAGTTTTACACTGTGGCATTAATCCAAATTGTAATGGTGATTTTTCCTAATTCACAAAGGTCAATAGGCAGTAAAACCAGATATTTGAACAAAAATTTACTTTATCATAAACTTTAAAATGATGAAACAACTTTCCGTGGTTACTCAATGTACCCCTGCAGCACTGGTGCTATTTTTTGTGCACTGTGTAAATTATATTAACAGAATATTCCGTTGGTTCTTGGTAGAACAACATTATAATAATAAATGAAAAGCACCAGTTTGCTTTTGTTCTACAATATTATTTTTATTGCTAACCGGTTTTCGGCTTACAAGGCCATCTTCAGGCATTTACTGAGTATTATGACCAAAGAAGTTAAATGTTAGCAGACAACATTGGAAGAGAAGTAACACATCTAGAGTGAAGTAGAAACATACAGTGAGTAACATCTTTGCAATGAAATAGTAAAAACTGAACAGTACATAAATAACAATGGAGTTGACAGGAAAACCTTTAGCACAAAATAAGAATAGCATGCCTACATAACAGTTTCTATTGATAAACAAAACTATTGAAATAAGATAAAATTAGTACTAGGCAAGGTATGAAACATGGAGAGTAATACACAACCAATTAAAAAAAGAAGAGACAGTTGTCAATGTAAATACAGAATACACGAGGAACTTGAGCCATATCAATACAATAAACAGAAATTAATAAATGCAGGAAAATTGAGGTGTTTGAGGGAACCTACAGTTTGAGAGTGTGGTGGTACAGCATTTTAACATTAAAATTATAATCAAAGCAGTGGTTGTATACCAGTTTACATTAAATAAATGAGCAAAGTAAAATATGAACAGTATTTGATGAGACAACTACAAGGGGAGTTAAACACCTCAATTTTCCTGCATTTATTAATTTCTGTTTATTGTATTGATATGGCTTAAGTTCCTCGTGTATTCTGTATTTACATTGACAACTGTCTCTTCTTTTTTTAATTGGTTGTGTATTACTCTCCATGTTTCATACCTTGCCTAGTACTAATTTTATCTTATTTCAATAGTTTTGTTTATCAATAGAAACTGTTATGTAGGCATGCTATTCTTATTTTGTGCTAAAGGTCTTCCTGTCAACTCCTTGTTATTTATGTACTGTTCAGTTTTTACTATTTCATTGCAAAGATGTTACTCACTGTATGTTTCTACTTCACTCTAGATGTGTTACTTCTCTTCCAATGTTGTCTGCTAACATTTAACTTCTTTGGTCATAATACTCAGTAAATGCCTGAAGATGGCCTTGTAAGCCGAAAACCGGTTAGCAATAAAAATAATATTGTAGAACAAAAGCAAACTGGTGCTTTTCATTTATTACTGTGTAAATTGTTTGGAGGTAAGACAATGATTGCTACTATTGGTATTTCAGATTGGAGAAATATTTCTATTTTATCTCATCGTGAATATTCACTTGAGCACAAAAAATTATTGATTATCACTTTTAACACAGAGAAAACTCACTTGGAATGGTAGAAAAACCATTTAAAGTCACACGTTGAGAGAAAAATGTTCTGGCGTAATGTGTTGAAAAGGGTGTTTGCAATGGTGAAGAAGCTAACAAATTGTGGACATCCTAAACATGAACACAGTGAAAAATTACACTCATACATAATGGTCAATTTATGAGGTCTCTTGAACTTTTAGCATACAGAAATCCAGGGCAGGAACACACACGTTATGTATCTTCAACAAACTAAGATGAAATAATAGAGCTACTTTCTGAACGAATAAAAAGAATCATCATAAGCGATAACAAACAGCTCAAATATTTCTCTGTAATAGTAGATTCTATTGCAGACATATCACATTTTGATTAATTATCTTAGTATTAATGTATACGAAGGACAATGGTGAGCCTGTTGAATGTTTCTTTCTGTTTTTACCAAACCCGGGACGTAAGTCTGAAAGCCCATCTGAATCCTGCCTACAAATGATATCGATTTTACTGACTGCAGAGGCCAGTAATAAGACAATGGAAGCAACTTATTAGGAGCCTACACTTCTTACTTTTTTCTCTTTTTGCAGGCATTAACCAAAGAACAAAATCCAAGTGTGCCTTGTGCAGTACATTCTTTGAATTTTGTGGGCACTAGCGGTGCAAGCTGTTGTCAGGAAGCATCTTCATTTTTCAGTTTAGTGCAAAATGTTTATAATTTTTTCTCTTGTTCTACTCAACCCTGGGATCAACGTCTTTCTTCTGTGAAACCATGACGTAAAACAGCTGAAAGTTTATCAAAAATATGTTGGTCGGCAAAAGAGGAAGCATGTGTAAGTCTAAATGAAAATTGGGAGAGCATTATATATATACTCTCATACTTTACCAAGAATACCTGTGAGAAACCACTTATGCAAACTGAAGCTTCAGCTTTACTGAATCAACTAAGTAGACTAGAAAAAATATTCATGATGACAGTTTGGAAGGGAATACTCCAGAGATTTAATAGTGTAAATACGAAATTGCGAAGTAAATATTGACATCGAAATAGTACTTGAATTATATGAATAAATTGAAGAGTTTATTAGCTTTGTTCATGGCATGTTCTGCCATTATGAAAATAAATCCATGGACATACAACTGATTTGGATTACAAATGCACCTATAAAAAATCAAGGAAACGGAAACTTTAAGTTGATGAAGAAGTGGCCGCTTAAGTAGTTTTTCTGACTGGTAGGGAGAAATTCACAGTAAAAACATTTTTCCTAATACTCAACACCTTGTATGTTGCATTAGTGAGGAGTAAGGAAAGTTATAAAACACTGTTATTTTAGGCCCATTCACAGTTTTCAGTAAACTTAAGAATAGTTCACCAGACATGAGTTCTGTACACACAGCAAAACTCCAAGTGTTGTCTGAAATTACTTTAGAACCTTCCTTCCCAAGTGAATGTGTACATTTCATGACACATTTGAAATATTAAGAGATTAGTAATGTACAAGCTGAAATGAGTAAACTTCTACAAAAGAAGCAGTTATAGTCCAGGTTTCTGAATGTTGACATTGCTCTTGGAATGTTTCTATGTAAGGCATTTACAGAATGGTTGTTTTTGGCTCCTAAAAAGGCTGAAACCATACCTGTGTTCTACCTCGTCTGAGGAGAGATTGAACACCTTGTCCATTCTTCACATCGAAGCTGACTTCCAAACAGATAACCATCTCAGCTATTAAGTAATGATTAATGAGTTTGCCGCCATCAAAGCCAGATGCAAATTTTTCTGACTATTAAGATTTGTTTATTTCTTCATATTAGTTTTAAAAATTTTAGGTTATAATGTGATTTATTGTTAGCAGCTTAAAGAACATTTATTGTGATTCAAAAGCTGTAGAGTTATTATTTAAAACATATTTTTGCAGGTGTGCATCTACTGCAGTGTGCCTAGGGGTACAAAAATCTTAAATCTGCCACTGTTTACAATATTCAATTTGTAACCACATGGGAAATAATGTTTAGTATACTTCTGTTTCACAATTATTTTAAAATAAAAAGCTGCTAAATTTTATAAGTTTGCATGAAACCTTCTTTCCACTCACTCTTAACATCCATTCAAACATTTAGCCTTATTTTTATGTTGCATACATAGGCAATGTTTTCTCTACACTTAATCACGCAAAACAAAGAGTTTTTCCTTATCTAAAGCTCCTTTTATATGACTGATTTTCTGGTCTCAACTGACTACTCGAGACAACTGTGTGTACTGCAGTGCTCCTGTCATTCCATTCCCGTATTGAGTGAGTGGTCATTTTTGTTTACATGTTAGTGTCAAAATTGTCGGTGTTGTGAGAGCTGTCAGCTGTGCAGTTTGGCATCTGAATAGTGAAAGTGAGGTTATGATGGACTATCCCTTTATGGAAAAATTGAAATGTACTCGCAAAATGTAGGATGGCTGAAGCAGAATTCATACTGGAAGTTTTCGTCAAATGTGGTGTGATAAAGTGTTTACACTCCTGATGACTAGAAAAAATAGGAAAGTGTCATCCAAACATTTCAGAACATATACATTTATTTGATGGAGAAAATATGTATTTGCAAACACATCAGAATGCATTAACAGCGCCTTTTAGCTTTATCCTCGTTTGGTGTTTTATTGCTAACCACCAAATAACAACGAAAATTATTATTCTCATCCATTAATTTTGACTTTTTCACTGTTGAACTAATTTTCATTACACAAGTTTACATATTTACATTCTTATTTATGTACAGCGTATGTTCTTTTCCTCTGTAGAATGTAAATACTTTTTACTTTCAGATATCTTGTCTCTCATGTACACTAGAAGAACACTACTAGGAAAAAAGAATACCAAGATCTTATGTAACTTTGCAATTGTTATGAAAACAAAGCAAACAACATAATAATGATTAAGAAGACACAAAAGCACAAAATTAGTTTCTATAACAGAAGCGAGCTTGTGGAGAATAATGACGTCACAGACACATACGCGAAGTGGTTGGTTGCCGATTTACACGCAGGCATGAAAGGTGCACGTACTTCAATTAGTCTATTTTGACCAGATAGTCTCTCATGAAAAATGAGAGTTAATGATCAACTGAAGCAGCGAATTTCAAGAAACGTTATTTTACCTTGTTTGAAGCTGAGTTCATCTGACTCTGCCCCTTCATAGTCATAAAGCGCTCTCACGGGAACACCAGGTTCACCATGGTCAACTAAGGCTTCACCTGCATCTTCGTCCCATTCATCTTCTTCAAATGGATTAGCTTCTTGTCTTGTGCCATTCCTGTAATATGGAGAAAGATACTATTTGCTTGCTTCTCAATGATGTGCAATAAAAAGCTGCTGACTGTCATTGTTCAAATTGGGTATAACAAAACTGTACAAGTTTACATTACAGTAAAATTTCCTAACTCAAATTTTGATAGTTTTTCTTATTTAAAAAATCCCATATTTCTTGTGCATATCTGTAAAAATACATCATGCTGCTAAGAATTTCACTTTTTTTGAATCACTCAGCACATTCCAAAATTATTACATCAGAATATGGACTACAAATAGTAAAATATGTTTACAGAGTCCAAAATATGAAAGAAAACAGCAGTTTCATCCATCAACCTGAATTCAAGTAGGATTTTAAATGATATCATAATGTCAACAATGCAAATTCCTGGATGGATTGATGGTTAGTCGATTGGTGGGACAAGGCACCAAAAAAACTCTTGATCCGAGAGTGGTGCACCCAGAAGAAAAGACATCCGCCAATACTAAAAGCAAGATGAAGGAGACAGGGAAGTCAGCAGGTGGCTGTCCCCGGGGCTCTGCATGTGACAGGAAACGTCCCATCCACAGCTGCCCCACCCACAATCCAGTACTGTCAAGAGTGCCCATTATTCAACAGAATGAAGCACCTAGAACAGACAATTGGTGTGGCAAAAAGAGGCAAACCAATTCTAAAATTGATTAAAGCAGAGTAAAAGTGATCAAAGCAGAGTAAAAGAGGGCTGAAAAGAGCAGTCTAGTCAAGGAGGGAGGGTCTGAAATCTCCCAGACCTAGCATACAGCGGAATATGTTCCATCCCCAACCACTCTGCCCCTGCTCCAGAAGTAGATTAAAATCTTATAACTGACAATAAAAACCACTTTCATGGAGAAAACAGAACTAGTTTAAACACCTGTTAACATCCACCAATATTAGAGGCATTATGGATGTTTCAGAACCCATGACTGTTTATTAAATGGCCCTTTTTGAAATAGTTATCTATTAATTCTACGAATCAGTTTCTGAACCTTTTCAGGCTCATCTTCAGATTGTTTTCAAGAAGTTACATAGCTATTTCAAGCATAATGTTGTGTGCTGGCTCTGTGACAAGTAGAATGAAGTACGAAACTAAATTTTGGATCCAAATTGACAGATAAACAATATTCATGGGGATGCATTAAAGCATGTTTCATCTTCTTGTCACAGAGCCAGCACCCAGGATTATGCCTGAAATAGCTATGTAACTTCTGGAAAACCATCTGAAGATGAGCCTGAAGAGGTTCAAAAACTGGTTCACAGAATGAATACATAAGTTTCCAAAAAAAGTGACTGGTTGCAGTTTGAGTTAACCTGGTATGACCAATCTGGAGATGATACAGGACTGTGGATTCATTCCACCAGCAGAAATGGAAGGAAGAGTGTCATCCTGCTGTAGTCTCCTTGACTGTGTGGAGTTTATTAGACGTGGCAGTAGCCCACCATATGTCATTGCATTTCTGAGCAAGCACAAATCTCACGCACACTCTCAAATCTGCACCTGGGATAAGCAAAGTGAATTAGTAGAAATTAAGTCATTCTCTAGCCAAATGGTCAGCCAATTCATTCTCCGAGACACCCACAATACTCCATATGTAGAGTAAAGCAACTGAACGAGCAGCACATCAAAGGTCAGCGAGAATGGCATGAAAAGCGGAGACCAAAGGGTGGCAAGAGTAGCATTGGTCAATAGCCTGGAGACGGCTCACTGAGTCAGTAAATGTTAAAATACAGTCAAGGGAGGCCCATTTAATAAAACAGAGGTCTCTGCTAACAGCTGTAAGCTCTGCCGTAAATACACAACAAATTCCCGGCAGTGACAGGAGTTCCACACTGGAAGGAGATGTAAAAGTATATCCTGCCTGATCCACAGTTTTAAAGCTGTCAGTGTAAAATTGGGAACAATTGAAAAACTGGACATAACAGATGCTGGAAGGCCATGGGGGTGGGGGTAGGAAGGGGAGGGAGGATGGCAATTAGACTTTAGGACCTAGAAAGAGATTGGACCTAATACAAGACCTGAGCATCATCCAAGGGGGGAGGCACAAGAAAACATGGGAAGCACACAGTCTGGGGGAGGGGGGGGGGGGGAGATCTTGGCAGAAGTGAGTGCATAGGAGATGACGAGCTGGCACCATCAAATCTGATGTGTGGCAAGGAGACTATCTACAGGGCTAGCCCAAAAGGCATCAGTAGCCAGATGTATACTATAATAACATTTCCAGTGGTGTCTATGATCATGTCTGAGGCACAGAAAAGCCCTGAATGATCAAGTGACTGATGGCCAAGTTAGGTGTGAAAGGGCGGGGAAAAATGGTCAAGCCGCAGGGGGGGGGGGGGGTCAATGGGTGAAAGGAAAGGCAGCCCAATCACCAATAGCTGTCTGACGTAGACTGTAATGTGAAGCTAAGCACATAAATTACTGACCACATAAACGTGCAGTTCTAAACATTGACAAGTTTTCATGGAATACTTTTAGTGCCTTACGGATTTGCCCATACGTTAAAGACATATACATAGGAGTAAAGTGCCAAAGAACAGCCAACACAGCTTTTTTGTTTATCTTTGCTACTTACGTAATAGTAGACGTCCTATTAGCAGTATCAGCTTTCTCCTTGGCTTTTGAGGTACTTATACTCTCCACTTTACTGTCAGCTGTAACGTCTGTTGAAATCACACGTCCTGTTGCTTTCTTTGCAGCTTTGTTATTAGCTGGTGGGAAATCCTGAACAAAAGAAAAAGGACAATGACAGACTTCCCTACACATATTTAAACAAATCACCAAACACTATCATGTTAAGCTGTGTACCCCATTATTTAAGAATGGGTTTGTCATTTCTTTTCCTATAGGATGACAAGACGTAATTAACGAATTTAATCAATTCCTACTGAGGATGCTATTTAAAATTATGACACATACGTGCCTTCACACTGAAAAGTTTTTTTTTCTACATTATGCAAGTTGGTTGATAACCAAATTTTGAAAGCCCTTTCCCTCTCACACTAGAATATAGTAATAAATTCATTTACATTCTAAAAATTTAAACACTAGCAAGAAATACAATGATATTGTTCGTGCTCTATAGTTTTTCTTATTTACCAATGCAGAAAGTGTTTAACATAAAATGCCATTACTAAAATTCAGTCTAAGTAATACATTGAAAATTATAAAGAAAAACAGCACAAAGCTGCTAAAATTATTATTTCTTTCACTACGACATATCTTTCTATAAACTGAGTAATAGCTGCAACAAGACTCAAACACCACTCAAGTTTATGATACTGTTTACGCACAGGCCAGTGTACGCATGCACAGAATCACCTGTTGATTGTCATCTGGAGCGTCTTAACGCAGTAGCTTCCTAACACCCTTCACATGTAAACCCCCCCCCCCCCCCCCCCCCGAGTCATCACTACTGAACTGACAAACTAAGGAGACACTTTGCCAATAATGATGACAGATAGAGAGCCCAATTTGTTAGTTTTTGCTTCCTGATCAGCACAATACAAAGGCTTTACTTCTGTGGTCATAGGAGCAACACCCATGCCCTAGAGTGAGGCATGCCTCTCAACAGTGCCCTTGTAGCATTATGAACATCTCTCTTGGATCACTAATGTAAAAAAAGGCAGATTGCTACTTACTGTAAAGAAGAGACTTCAAGTTGCAGACAGACACAATTAAGACACTCACATAAAGCTTTCAGTCACAGCCTTCATCAGTAAAAGAGAAAGAGAGAGACACACACTCTTTTACTGATGAAGGCCGTGGCTGAAAGCTTCATGTGAGTGTCTTTAATTGTGCCTATGCAAGTGTCTTAACTGTGTCTGTCAGAAACTTGACGTGTTTTCTTTATGGTAAGTAGCAATCTGTCTTTTCCTACATTGTTGATATTCCTACCTGGAGTTTCCATTGTTTGATGTCTGTTAGAACACTGCTAGGACAGTGTATCACCTTGTTTCCTCACACAAAGGAGTACAAGAGACACAATATACCAATAAATGAATCTTCATACAATGTGATGTCCTGTACCTTCCCAAACAATTTGGTAAATTGTTTATACCCCCATTTCTTTTTTTAACAGCACCTATACCAGTTGCAAATGCTGATAGAAAATTTGCAGCATTAAAACTAATAAAAATCTTCTGGATCCATAGAGAGACAGATGGCATTGTGACCAATTCCGGTTTATTCCCTACCTCCTGACTGTTTTTCACTAAAGCTCTTTTTATGAAGAATCAAGAAATGTGTCACGAAGTGTTAAAAGCACACTGAATTTAATGAGTTTCGTTTAACTGTAAATGTTCCTAGTCAGCTTGAAGGATTTTTTCAACAGAACAATTGAAAATACCATTATTATACGTTTAGTGTTGTACACATGTTAATAGTACGTTTTATTCTTTTCCATTCCTTAAGTTTAATTTACAGCTCAACTCTTACAGTTAGTTGTTAGTTTGTTAGCATAGGTAGTAATTTTATTATTATTATTATTATTATTATTATTATTATTATTATTATTATTATTATCATCATCAGCATCAAGGGATTGTAGATTAGCCATTAGCATATTGGCATCATACTACTAAAATGAGGACCATTAGGTCAATTATAATAAATTACTGGTAGGTGACACGGAAAGAGCAGATTGTATTTTACAGATGGTGTGTCAAAAAGTTATTTATTAGCTTCAAGGCAGCATTTTATCTGTTATTTTATGGAAATTTAGATAGCACAGATATGCTGTGTTACACTTTAATGAAAGCAGTTTTAGAGTGGCTATTTACAATAAAATGTTAATCAAGCAAAGCTAAGTTGTTTTAATTTCAACAGTAACACAAGCATTTTACAGTTATTACAACCAAGAAACCTCCAAAGCTGTTTCATGGCTTACTCATCAACTTGTAAGGAAGAAAGATTTGAGTTTGTTGCTTCACTAATGGAAAAGTCATTACACATTGTCATCAATGTATCATACGAGAAAATTTTCTTACAACTACTTGTGCTACACACGGGGCAATTTCTACTTGTTAACTGATCTGCAGCTCATTTGGTGAATTTGTTAAGCAAAAATCCAACGAAGACCACAGTTTCATGTTCTATTTCAGGACTCTTGACCCTGTACAGAATGTACTGGATCACCAAAATCCATCACAAGGTAATTAATACCCCATTACAAGGGAATTAATACAAAATTCCAATAACAAGCAGCTACTTTAACTGAGAATAAAGTTCCTTCACTGTTAGTGAATTATATTCAGTGTTGATCATTTGCAAAAAGATAGACCTATATCCTGGAGCCATAGAATGTTTCCTACCAGCCTTTGAAAAAGCAGCACTCTTCTAATACCATAGTCACGATCCTGGGGCTGTGGTGAAGTTGAAGTTTTGAACTGGTCCACATGGCACACTTCAGTGGCTCTACTGGGAGAGTGCTGCCAGTGAAAAGCAGTCATTCCAAGTCCATGTCTAGTTGTTAGGAATTAGCTCTTTATGTGAGTCAAATGGGTATCTTTCAGATACATTTATTTGTACCTCTATCTTGGAGATTGGCAGAAGTGATAGTATGATTAGGTGTGGATAATTTGCTTCCAATCCTGCTTATTAAACATGCTTTTAGACACTACAAGATACACAGGAATTAGCATCAATGACAAGACACAGGGAATCCCACAGTAATAGTCTAACAGGCTGTCAGCAAAACAGTTCCATAACAGGACAGTTTCACAGTAGCTATAGGCTAAGGGAAATGTATACTTGCAGGAGTTTATCTACCAAGTTTTCAGCTGCTCCTGTAAATTTTGTATCAATTCTTCCGTATACCTAAGTGCAACTGTTCCCTGGCATAATTTAAACCATTACTGCTCACTTCCTTTTCTCTCCCCTCCAGTACCTATTGACTAAGGCTGTCTCTAAGTGTGATGCAGAATGCTGTTTCCATGCATTATGTCTTTATTTTTCTTCCTACACCGTCGCCTGTAAGTGAAGGTCGATAGTCCTCTGTCATTTCACAGTTCTAAACACGCTATTTTGACATTGTGTTTGAGCAAATACAGAGTGGTCCAGAAAAATGTACACACTCTTTGATAGTCAATATTAATGGAATAAAATCATACACTGTTACAATTCTTGCATGGGGAGTAGATTATTTTGTGTTTAAGTGCCCCCCATTATCAGCCAAACAACTTCGATGCCACTGAACTATTGACTGAACTATGGCTGTCAGTGTTGCCAGTGTGATAGCTGCACAGGGCACCTTGATTGTTTCTTGTAGCTCGTTCAATGTTGCTGGCTTCTGTTGTTGAACTTTATTTTTCAGGGTCCCCCAAAGGTACAAGTCCAGAAGTGTAGGTCTGGAGACTGTGGTTGGTACTCAACAGCTCCTCTTCAACCAATCCGGCATCCAGGTACTTCACATTTTCATCCAAGTAGGCTCTGACACATCTATGGTAGTGAGGCGGAGTCCTATCTTTTTGTAAGTCAAATCTTTCATTTTCAAACATCTCTCAGATGGCAGGTAAAATTGATGTTTGCTATATATGAAGATGCACGTCACCTGTTATAGTACCATCAAAGAAGAATAAGCCAATCGAACTGTGCGATGTCAGACCACATCACACTGACACACAGTAGATTAACGTGTTTGTCCATGTGAACACAAGGATTTTCAGGAGCCCAGTAAAAGCAGTTATGGTGGTTTACAGTACTGTTCAGTTTGAATTGTGTGTCATCAGACCAGATAACCGTCCTTGCGAACTGTTCATTCTCACGAAGCATGACTTCGAACAACTCACAGTACTCCATCTTTCATCCAGCTCGTTCTCATTCACAGCTTATAGTGATCTTGGAAGGTACACTTTCCACTTTGCAGCCTTCAGAATTCGTCATACACTTGATTGGCTCACTCCACTTTCACGTGTGGCCTGCTTCACAGATTTTTGAGGTGACCTAGCAAAATGTTGCAACACAGCAGCACTGGAAGGCTGGACTCGGTGATGTTTTGATCAGCCATACCTTTCCTTACGCATGTCCTGAACAGTACCATTTGCTTCAAATTTATCCCAAATATGGTAAATTGTTGTACATGTTGGTGGCAAAGTTCTGTACACACTGCCATTGTACCTCCATCATGTTTTCGTACTTGCAGTACCACTTCAACATGGCCTTGCATTGCTCAAATGACAATCTTACTTCATTTATCGTTGCACTGTCGTCTGCTGATAAACATGCACCAAGATCTGTTGAGAAAACAATGGACTACGCTACCGAACAAAATTGCAATGATACATCACTGTTCCAAAAATATTAACTATTAAAGAGTGCCTACATTTTTCTGGACCTCTGTATTATAATTCCTACAAATCAGTCAACTATGTAACAAAACTGCCTGTTGTCATAATTTAATTCTGTGCATAAAATTTTTGTGGACCCAAAAAAAGCACATAAATGAAATACTACCCTTGCACATTTCAGTTATCATAGTGTACAGTTTCTTATCTGTCAATAAATTATTTGAACAACCCAAAGTAATAGTCATGCAGTCTGAAAAATGAGTGTCATGCTTGAAATGGTGATCACAGCAAAAAGCCAAATTAAATGTTTCAGCCTATAGTTTTGCCATATACATGCAATCACTAAATATTTGATTCATCTACAATATTAAAAACGGACTGAATACACCAAATAATTGTTCTTAATCTTTGAACTGAATTACTAAAAGAGGACAACTTGTGTAATTTAGTAGTAACAACAACTAAAAATGCAAGGTGAAAGAAAATTACTCTAACAGTCATTCATTTCAAAGACAATGAGGTCCAACACGAAGACCCCCCCCCCCCTCTACACACTGCACTGTGCACTGCTTAGATGTGGAACTCCAATCTTCACTTTTCTAAATTTGTGAGGTAAGGGAAAAACATGTACCCAGTTTCCTGCTCACTGGAAACACTCCAGTTTGTTTTGCATACATCATTGTGCTTAGAGCTATTAAGCAAGTTCTAACATTGTAAATTGAATTGAAGCATTGTAATGAAATTTTAAAATTTGAATGATGTGCGATTTGTAAGATAACTACAGAAGCAGAAATTTTTGATGCAAACACAAAGGGATAATTTGGTTTTTTAAACGAACATACCCTGTTGAGCCAAAATGATATGACCCCCACTTAACAGCATTTAAGTCTACCTTTGGAATGCAATACAGCAGTTCTGCGCGGCATGGATTTGACAAGTCCTTGGTAGGGACACAAAGCTGGTGCCCAACAGTCTCAAGAAGTGTTCCACTGGGTTCTTACTGGGCAAATTTGGTAGCCACAACATCAACACAAGTTCCCCATCGTGCTCCTCAAACCACTGCAACACAATTTTGGCCTTGTGACATGGGCACTTAACCTGATGGAAGATGCCATCACTGTCAGGAAAGACACAGCAATGGATGCAGGTGTTCTGCAAAAATGTTCACATAGGCCATAGCTGCCATGGTGCCTTTGATTACTTCCACAGGTCCCATGGAAGCCCTGGTGAATGCCTTCCCTAGCCACCAGCCTGCATCTGTGGTGCGCTCAGATTTAGAGTTGGCATTAGCCTGGATGAAGGTGTATCGAGACATGACCACTGACCTGATGTAACAAGAAAAATAATTCATCCAAACAAATGATATGTTCCTATTGATCCACGGTCCAATCTCAATTATCCTGTAGCTATTGCAATTTTAACTGACAATGTCACTAAGTCAACATGGCAACACATAGGGGTCATCTGCTGTGGAACCTCATGTTGAACAGTGTGCTCTGAAATACTTGTGCATACACTAGCACTGTAGTGTGTCATCAGATTTACCACAGATCGACTTTTATCCTACTTTACAGAGTGACAAAGCTTCTAACATCCACATTCTGTGATAGGGCACTGATGTCCACCTTGCCACCTACTTGTGGTTTCACCCTCCTTCAGCCAGTTTCCATAATTTGCTCATGATAGTATTTCTTGAGCAGCTGACTAGTTTTGCACATTCCGAGAAGCAAGTTTGCAGCCACTGGGCCATAGAAATATGCCAAAGTGTGTCAGTGAATTTCCCCATTTGCAGGCTCATCATCACTAAAGCGCTTCTCCATTCATTTCTCCTTCACTTATACACTGAAGAGCCAAAGAAACTGGTACCCCTGCCACATATCATGAAGGACCCCTGCAACCATGCATAAGTGCTGGAACACAACATGGCATGGGCTCAACTTGTGTCTGAAGTAGTGCTGGAGGGAACAGACACCATGAATCCTGCAGAGCTGTCCATAAATCTGTAAGAGCACAAGAGGGTGGAGATCTCTTCTGAACAGCACACTTCAAGGCATCACAGATATGCTCAATAATGTTCATGCATGGGGAGTTTGGTGGCCAGCGGAAGTGTTTAAACTAAGAAGAGTGTTCCTGGAGCCACTCTGTAGCAATTCTGGACATGTGGGGTGTCGCACTGTCCTGCCGGAACTGCCCAAGTCTGTCAGGATGCACAATGGACATGAATGGATGCTGGTGACCAGGCAGGATATTTACATACATGTCACCTGTCAGAATCATTTCAAGATGTAACAGGGGTCCCATATCACTCCAACTACATAAGTCATACACCATTACAGAGCCTCCACCTGCTTGAACAGTCCCCTGCTAACATGCAGGGTCCATGAATTCATGAGGGTGTCTCCATGCCCGTACATGTACATCTGCCTGTTACATTTTGAAATGAGGCTTGTCCTACCACGCAACATACTTCCAGTCATAAACAGTCCAATGATGGTGTTCATGGGCCCAAGCGAGACAAAGCTTCGTGTCATGCAGTCATCAAGGGTACCCAAGTGGGCCTTTGGCTCCAAAAGCCCATATCAATGATATTTTATTGAATGGTTCGAACACTGACACTTATTGATGGCCCACCATTGAAATCTGCAGCAATTTGCAGAAGGGTTGCACTTCTGTCACACTGAACGATTCTCTTCAGTCGTCGTAGATCCAGTTCTTGCAGGATCTTTTTCCAGCTGCATCGATGTCAGAGATCCGATGTTTTACCTGATTCCTGACATTCACGAAATGGTTGTACGGGAAAATCCCCATTTCATCGTTACCTCCAAGACGCTTTGTCCCATCGCTCGTGCGCCAACTATAACACCGCATTCAAACAATCTTTATAACCTGCCATTGTAACAGCAGCAACTGATCTAACAACTGCGTCAGACAGTGTTTTATATAGGCGCTGCTGACTGCAGCGCCCTATTCTGACTTTTCACGTATATCTGTATTTGAATACGCATGCCTATACCAGTTTCTTTGGCGCTTCAGTGTATACTTTCCTTACCTCGTCGCACGCACACAGCACCACCAAGCAGCATTCAGTATTGTGGTGGGCAGTGGTCACAATGTTTTGACTCATCAGTGTACATTTCGTAACTTTATCTGTCTGTTGAAGAATCAGTTTTAGAAAATTTCATGTCACACATTGCACTTTGAACTACCTGTTTTGATATAATACTTCATATTATGTGAGTAATTTAAACAGTGAATGGAGGAGGCTCATCCAATGATTCCTGTTCTATCTCAATGCAACTGCATCACTTTTGTCACAATATTTCTTCAAAAGCAATCAACACTGTCCTCTTTTTCTTTTAGCATGCCCTTATATGGTAATAACTGGGTGTCTGTCACTTACTGGTCTTTAACAGTTTACTTTACTCTTCTATACGTAACACTACAGTATAGATTCACCTTGAAACAGAACTGTCTTCCCAACCCATATCAGATAAATTGTTTTACTCTTTTGCAGTCCGGAATATCAGATGCTTGGTTGCTTTCATAATGGGATCATTTCTGAATTTCTAGTGAGATCTTTACATCATTCATCTTCAAACAGTTTGATTGTTGACACCACCGTGTCAATTAAATTCAAAGAATGGCATCATTTCCACCAAGCTATTAGTTTAAACGATTACTTCATTAAGCACTACTGGATTGTTTCAAGCATGTGCACACCGCTGACGTTTACACTAAAGGCAGACTAAAATATTCTGGTGTCTGACTGAGGTTCAATCCTGTAACCTTTCAGTTTCCAGGTACACACTTTACTAGCAGACCACTAGGTCTGACTAGCATGTTGAATGAATTACACATCAATATTTCTGAGCTCAAATCTGCACTCTACTGCACATCATGAAGTGGTACACTATGGTACTTAAAATTTTAGGTGTAGGTAACTTTCAGTCGAAGCGATAGATCTTTTAATGTGTGTATCTTTGTGCTCCTATGAAAGACCACATCTTGTTGCGTCAAAGTGTACATTCCTTACAGAAAATTACAATTTCTTCATAATAGCGATAACAAACATAAAATGAACACACGACAAAGAGCTCTCGCATGGTCTATACTTACTAATCCGTTAAGAAGGTTTTGAACAGAACTACACTTGCTTCCTCTGCTGGAATTTTCTTTGCTATTATTACAAAGAGAACAAAGCTACAAATTATAGCATTCTGTACAACTAAAAAACTTAATTATTACATGCAAGTCTTCTCCAACAGGCCTCTGGTTGATGAGTGTGATTCCCATCGGGATCTCCGCCTTTGATTTGCCTTTTGCAATGTCCCTGAACTCCTCCGTGTACTCCTGCGAAACACGTGCAGGGTCACTAACATGCTTCAAAACACACAAACTAATTGCATGCCATTGCAATGCATGCTCTAAAATGTTTCAATAAATAAACAACTAACTTATAGTGTGTAAAAGAAACTACACAAACTTTTAACATTTAGCAGTTTGTTGATACAGCAACACACAAAAGAAAGCACTGAACATTTTATGATTACATGCAAAACAACACACATCACATCACTGCAGAATCAGTTCTGGTACACATTTATATACATAGAGTTATTTATAAAAACATACAGACAGAAAAGCTCAAAATAAAAGAAATTAATTTAAATTTGTGAAAACTGCCAAAAGCATTAGTTAATTCATCAGCATTCTTTTACAGCTTTTGCAGCTTGCATAAGCTACATGTCATGAATTTGTATATTATATCACGCGAATAAACTGCTTCCTCCCTGCCTTCTCCATCTACAACCGAACTATGACCAACAAACTTTGGTATGGGCCAGAAAGAATGTGGCCTAGATTAGACTTCCATCACAGGCAGATGTACTGACCGAACCCACCCCTTTGCTTCCAAACTAATAGCAAAATTTTACCCTCAAGCATAATGATTCCATTTTAAATAATAGTCTCCATTTCTTCTGCGTCATTATATCATTAAGGCTGGCTAAAAATAGGTGGAGAGTGCCACATAGAGTAAATTTTAAGGGACATTACAGACATGCTATGTTTCTAGGATGCTCAATCATTTGTAAAATTAGAAATGTGTGATGAGTGTGTGTGTGTGTGTGTGTGTGTGTGTGTGTGTGTGTGTGTCTGTTGTCTATTTTAGACAAAGGCCTTGTTGCCTGAAAGCTCATTTTGTGACAGTCTTTTTGTTGTGCCTATCTGTGACTCAGCATCTCTGCTACATGGTGAGTAGCAACTATCCTTTGCATAATATTGTTACGAACTGTCGTTCTGTAATGACAAGTTTTATTATTGATACCTACAAACATATTTAAAGTAGATGCAGTTATGACTTTTCCTACAGTTTGTAATATAAAACTCAGGATCTTTGCATTTAGCGGGCAAGTGCTCTACAACTGAGCTATCCAACCAGGACTCGTGACTGTCCTCACAGCTGATTATTAAAACATCCTGATGTAATATGTTATACAAACAGTATGGAAGAATTAATTCCTGATTTGCAGTGTTACTGATGAATTGTGGAAAAGTAATAATCATTTTCATCTGAATATATAACATTATCCTTTCTCTCATCTACGAAAGAGAACGATCTGTCAGTAACCTCGCTGTAGTGGCAGAGTAAAGTAAAAATGCACTACACACTACATTCTAGCAATGAACAGAAAAAGAAAGAAGCAGTAATATTTTCATACAGTACATATAATTTTAAATATCATGCAGGTTCTACCTCGAAATATGGCCAGTTCATAGCCATATTCACACCATGTGTATTTGACCACCACTTCAAGTCCTTTTCATGATCTGCATTGTTAACTGTGTGGTAAAACTCTTCATATATTTGAGGCAAACTGAAAAAAAGTGATAGTAGTTAAAACATTACCACCTACAGATACCATTTGTAAAACAAGAAAATGTATAGTAACTTTGTACACAAGAGCAACAACAGCATCAGAGCTAACCAACTTCCTTCATCATTCTTAATACAAGTTTGAAAATATGATAACAGAAAGTTCTTGGCAAGATATAAATAAAGGAAGGAGCAAAGGTAGTAATTTACCATATACCTGAGTGGATTTCAGTCTCATTTATGGGGCTATTGAGCACTGATGCCTCAACCTTATGGTGAGTTGTTACCTTTACTCCTACATTATTAATGATAAGTTTGCCTGTTTGAAATGTGAACTGACCCATATTTAATTCAATACCCCCCCTCCCCCCCAAATCCAAACCCACACATTTGCTAACAATACAAATTCCATGAATTCTGATACAGTCCATGAATATTTGCTACTTACACTGGATCCTGAGAAACATTCAGACACTTATGAATACAAAACATCGTCTGTTTAAAGAACTGCAATCGCTGAGCCTCCATTTCTTGACATTTGTCAAAGACTACAGTCATGTCCTCCATGTATTTGGGATTGTAAGAATTTATCTCATCAAGGGCTGCTTCGTATTTCTCTTTTGCTTTTTGTACATCTTCTTTTGACTTCTGCACACGGTCCTGCATCTTTTTAACCTGTAAATACAATCAGTTTAAAGATATTTTATAATAGGCAAAAAAACAAAGTATATAATATTAAGAAACTGTGGTCTATAAATTCAAATCAGATCTGATGTAAAAGGAAAGTGTAAGTGACAACACTCCACTATCACAATGAACAGAATCCATCTTGAACCAAGTTTGCAGTTTCTTATATAAAGACAAGCATATAGTTTGGATACCCTATTTTATTATATCACTATCTGCAGGTGGAAAAGTACATAAAAGAGCAGTACACACAGCATCACCAACATTTTCAGGGCACTTCACTAAATGTGTACTATTTCATCTTAGGCTATGGATCCAATGGTACACTCAGTATACTTCTGGGTCATGCAGTCGAACAATATGTTGCAAATAATCAGAAATTAGGCTCTTACATTGTTCACCAGTGAGAGGCGATATCTGACACATTAAGTGCCCAGTCTGATGCCATGGAAAATACTCTACACAAAAATAATGAGATGAATCACTTTAAATGGGTTTTGATGTATTTGTGTCCAGCTGTCAGTTTGTACCATGACTAATCAATTCATGTTAGGTGCTCTCATGCATTGAGTGCCCAGTCAAGTGAAGTGAGCACGCTCAGTGCAATGTGTTATCTAGCAGCTTCCATACCCTAAAGGGAAAAGGTTGGTTGGTACGATTATCCATTATTGGTTATTTCCAGCACTGAATTGATGAATGGTTTCTCACAGCATGCCCCATCTATCCTCTGTTACAATGTACAATAACCAATGGCAAACCCTGTTCCCAACATACCGTTGCAAACAGTAGTTTCGTTGACAAGGTGTTTGTCCCCTGAACCAAGGTACTTCCAACACACAATTAAAACTGTGACATCTGAAAAACCCAGGCCTGCACAAAATCGGACATGGTATGTCCTATGAACTGGGCACCCGAACATCAAAAGCAACTTATCATGAGCACTCTAATTTGACATGAAACGAAGTAAAGGGTCTGAATTACTCTTCACCACTACTCCATCCATAATTAGCAGTGTGTGTGTGTGTGTGTGTGTGTGTGTGTGTGCTGATTTTAAACAACATGAACTCACTCACCTGATCAGGAGACAAAGAGCTGTCAGCATTAGCATTTCTTTCTTGGTTACAAGCAGAACGCTCTGTTTTGCATGCCACATGGTAGTCGCTTTTGGCTCTGTTTACTTTAGCTAACAGTTTTGCCCATGGTTTCTGAGCTTTCTTAAATGCATCCTCCATTTCCTTCTTTTCTTTTATCTGCATCATTGACTGCAATAAAAAAATACAAAAATCATTAAATTTCCATTAGCTGTATGATGAAGAGATTTGTTACAATTATTTAAATCGTGCTTACTTTGTGGTAGGTATCTTTCTGCCACGTTTTCACTTGATTCATAACATCATTACATAGATTGTCCTTAACCTTTAGATGCAAATCGCATAGTCTCTCTGCTTCAACCAAGACACCCTTCCACGCAGCCTCTGTTGTTCCGTACTCTGGGCCTGAAACAATGAATTTTTTCATCTACTCATGTCAGAAGCTATATAATTAAACAACAAAAATCAAACTGTATAATCATGTAGTTTTAGTACAGAACAGTAAAGGCAAAAATAGGTAAAAGCTGAAAATCAACCCCAGGTGAATGTGCAAGATCAAACAAAATTATGAAGGGGAAAATCAGGGAAGCAAACGAAGATTGAAACAAAAACTCTCATGTATTAAGACTTTTACAAAGTAAATACAACAACTTTAATGCTTGTATGACAGTAAAAAAACTGGGAACTTCCATGCAAGAACCTCATTTACATGAGTAGGTAACGACAATAAGCTGATCGACAAAAATGAATAAATACACTCCTGGAAATTGAAATAAGAACACCGTGAATTCATTGTCCCAGGAAGGGGAAACTTTATTGACACATTCCTGGGGTCAGATACATCACATGATCACACTGACAGAACCACAGGCACATAGACACAGGCAACAGAGCATGCACAATGTCGGCACTAGTACAGTGGATATACACCTTTCGCAGCAATGCAGGCTGCTATTCTCCCATGGAGACGATCGTAGAGATGCTGGATGTAGTCCTGTGGAACGGCTTGCCATGCCATTTCCACCTGGCTCCTCAGTTGGACCAGCGTTCGTGCTGGACGTGCAGACCGCGTGAGACGACGCTTCATCCAGTCCCAAACATGCTCAATGGGGGACAGATCCGGAGATCTTGCTGGCCAGGGTAGTTGACTTACACCTTCTAGAGCACGTTGGGTGGCACGGGATACATGCGGACGTGCATTGTCCTGTTGGAACAGCAAGTTCCCTTGCCGGTCTAGGAATGGTAGAACGATGGCTTCGATGACGGTTTGGATGTACCGTGCACTATTCAGTGTCCCCTCGACGATCACCAGTGGTGTACGGCCAGTGTAGGAGATCGCTCCCCACACCATGATGCCGGGTGTTGGCCCTGTGTGCCTCGGTCGTATGCAGTCCTGATTGTGGCGCTCACCTGCACGGCGCCAAACACGCATACGACCATCATTGGCACCAAGGCAGAAGCGACTCTCATCGCTGAAGTCGACACGTCTCCATTCGTCCCTCCATTCACGCCTGTCGCGACACCACTGGAGGCGGGCTGCACGATGTTGGGGCGTGAGCGGAAGACGGCCTAACGGTGTGCGGGACCGTAGCCCAGCTTCATGGAGACGGTTGCGAATGGTCCTCGCCGATACCCCAGGAGCAACAGTGTCCCTAATTTGCTGGGAAGTGGCGGTGCGGTCCCCTACGGCACTGCGTAGGATCCTACGGTCTTGGCGTGCATCCGTGCGTCGCTGCGGTCCAGTCCCAGGTCGACGGGCACGTGCACCTTCCGCCGACCACTGGAGACAACATCGATGTACTGTGGAGACCTCACGCCCCACGTGTTGAGCAATTCGGCGGTACGTCCACCCGGCCTCCCGCATGCCCACTATACGCCCTCGCTCAAAGTCCGTCAACTGCACATACGGTTCACGTCCGCGCTGTCACGGCATGCTACCAGTGTTAAAGACTGCGATGGAGCTCCGTATGCCACGGCAAACTGACTGACACTGACGGCGGCGGTGCACAAATGCTGCGCAGCTAGCGCCATTCGACGGCCAACACCGCGGTTCCTGGTGTGTCCGCTGTGCCGTGCGTGTGATCATTGCTTGTACAGCCCTCTCGCAGTGTCCGGAGCAAGTATGGTGGGTCTGACACACCGGTGTCAATGTGTTCTTTTTTCCATTTCCAGGAGTGTACATGCTTAGAGAAACCATGTGGAAGAACTTTTCCATGATCATAGACCAGATTCACCTCAAGTCACAGGAAAAACAGGACCAGATATTATCGTGGAAGAAGGGTGATTGCTAGTAATGGCAATGAAAGATGGGAAAACAGCAGTACCAGATGGGATGCCTCCTGAATTCCTTTAGATGTTTGAGGAAGAACCAATAGAATGGTTGACAACACTATTCAATAAAATGTATAATTTGGGTAATCATTCCTCAAAACTGTCTTCAATCGGAGTTTGACTTTTTTTTAAGCATTGTGGTTCCAGAACACTGATGTCACCGAGCCATCTCCTGAAAGTAATTTAAAAAATTATTCACAAAATAATCTATAAAGTTTGTGAAGAACAAATGGCACTTACACAATTTGGCTCCAGAAATGCTGTCAGTACTCAGCTCTTTTCAGCATTCAGGTCTTATTCCAGAGGTGTCGAGACATGAACTGTGATGATGATGATGATGATGATGATTAGTTTATGGGGTGCTCAACTGCGCGGTTATCAGCGCCCATACAAATTCCCAACCTTTGCTCAGTCCAATCTCGCCACGTGGATGAATGACGATGAAATGATAAAGACAACACAAACACCCAGTCATCTCAAGGCAGGTGAATGAACTGTGAAGTCTATACCTGCTTTACTGATTATCAAAAGGTTTTTGGTAGAATACACTGTAAGAGGGCCGACTTGTTAAAAAATAATGGAATGGATGACAAAAACCTCTGGCTCACAATCTATATTGGAATCAATATGCTGTATGAGCAGAAAATGAGAAAGTGACACATTAAAGTTATGCCGAGGACTGAGACAAAGTTGTATTTTGTTGCCACTAATATTTAAGCTCTATTCAGAATATGTCTTCAAAGACGTCCTTGAAAATATCAAAGAAGGTATCGACTTCAATTATGAGAAGCTGAGCAATATCCACTATGCTAATGATACTGTAATATTTGCCAACAGCCTAAGTAGTCTTCAACATACTGTATCCCAAATCAATGGAAAGTAGTGAGCATTATGGCTTATAAATCATTGTAAGGAAAACAAAATTAACACTCATAATCAAGGAAGACCTACTAAACTGTCATCACAACATTAATGGAAAACTTGCTGAACAGGTAAACAAACACATTCATCTGGGAACCAATTAAGGGGGTAACTCCAAAGAAATTAGAAGTCCTGGTCAACAAAGCCAAAGTAACATTTTGTAAAATGATCAATACTTCTCACACGAAACAAAATTACAATTTCTGTAGCATTTCATATTCCCCATCCTTTTCTATGGAACTGCTACATGGACTCTGACAAAGGCTTGAGGCATTTGAGACGTGGCCATACAGGAGAATGTTAAGAGTGTCACAGAAAGATAAAATTATTAATGACATTGTCCAGAAAATGAAGACAGAAAACAAAGTCCTAAATACAGCAAAACGCGGAAAAATCTCTCAGCCGCCATGTAATGAGGAATGGGAACACATATAAACTGCTGCAAAAATATTTCTCAAGGAAAGGTACCTGGTAAAAGAGGACGAAGAATAGCAATGTCTTCCCTTGGAAACTTAAGTGTGCATCTGTTAAAGTATATCAGGCCCATACCTGTAAGGGTCAAACTGTGTAAGATGGAGTCAATTCCATCTTCCATGATCTGTCATAGCAAACAAAATTTACTTTTCAGCAAATGACTCCCGATTTGTTGGTCTTTGCAATCCTGAGGAGTCATCTCACAAGACGAGTTGTATTTCCTGGTATCTGACACTGATCCAACTATTTGATGACTTCCATGCTGTCCACCCTTATTTGTGTGTTGACACAACACATTCTTATGAACTTAGGCACACCCATTCAGTGAGATGGGAACATCCGCTGCTTCTACGCCTATCTCATAACCTGGGTTGATTGTGTTGCTAATGTCTGTGGGTACCAAGGATGTTAGATCTTGAGTAACTAATAATGGTTGCACATTTCATTTAAGGTGATATCTACTTGTTTAACAGGTTATAACTACAACGAACAGGGCATGCTTATTTTGTAGCAAAGAAAAAATGTTATGCCCTATGTTCCACGTGTCTAATTAATGTCATGCGACACTTTGTATGATGATTACTTCATGTTTTTCTCAGGTCAGGACTCATCTGAAGTTATTCCTAAATATTTTGGTAAAGAAATTAGAATTTTATATCTACCGATATTGACATCATTATTGGTAGAGTAGTAGTTCAGATACAACAAGAATGGGAGGGGAATGAATCAGCAACATATTAACTGTTGAGAGAAACTTATGAGGAGAGAAAAGTTATAAAGAATACCTAGCCTACCATAATAATACATTTGTAATTTGCTAGGTTGTCACAGTATGTAACTGCTTTCTTCATCAAATAAAGAATTGGTGGTTTGTACAATATTAGTTGGGTATGTCTTGCACAGGGAAGTGGGGAACACATGAGACTGGGCAGAGCCTTCAATGCTGACAAGAGACTACACTGCAATATTGCTGACAAATAATCATTGATTATTTGGCTACTGTAGTTCTGGCATAAATCTATTATGCAAACCAAAGCAAAGCATGGAAAGCTGTAAGACTGGAGTAATATAGAGAAAGTTTACATAATAGAAATGAAATTTACAACAATATTATGGAAACAGGGCACGGGGGAGACAAAAAACAGATGGGGCAGAAGACTGCAAGAAAAATCCAACGAGTAATGAAAGACCTAAGTAAAAACAAGACTCTTAGGATACACAACATCTCCTCAGAATTATAAAAAAAGCAAAGGAGAACCAATCATGACAAAACTGTTCAACCTAGTAAGCATGGTATAAGAGGCATGCATATGTTAAGACTTCAAAAAGAATTTAATAATCCCAATACTAAAGAAGCAAGGTGCTGACAGGTGAATTACAAAACCATTGGTTAGATAATATAGTGTTGCGCTCTTTAGTCTGAAGACAGGTTTGATGCAGCTCTCCACATTAGTCAATCCTGAGCACGCCCCTTCATCGATGTCATTACTATAACCTGCATCCATCTGAACCTGCTTACTGTATTCAAGCCCCTGTCTCTCTACAGAATTTTTACAGCTCACACTTCCTTTCATTTGCAAACTGACAATCCCTTTCTAGTCACATTGCACCACATAGCTTTTCTCTCTCCAATTTGGTTCTGTACTACCTTATTAGTTATTCAACCAGTCTATCTAATCTTCAGCATTCCTCCGTAACACCACATTTCAAAGGGTTTATTCTCTTCTTGTACAGATTTTTTCTATCGTCCACATTTCACATCCACATAAAGATACGACTCCAGACAACATACCTTCAGAAAAGACTTCATAACACTTAAATTAATATTCATTGTTAACAATTTGCTCTTTTTTTCAGAAACATTTTTTTCTTGCTACAGCCATCCTGCATTTTACATCCTCTCCAAATCTGGCAGCATCAGGATTGTTTTCCCCACTCATCTGAATTACCATAAATTTCTATGCATTTAGAACAAGCCAGTACCAATACCATATAGAAATTCAGTCCAAGTCAACCTGTACACTCCTATATTCACTCAATGAAAACACTTTCCCATACACTACAGCATCATCAGCAAACTGTCACAGGTTACTGCTCATCCCATCTGTTTTGTGTGTATAGAAAAGAAGACCAGTCCTATTGCACTTCCCAGGGAAAATTCTGACAATGTCCTTGTCTCTGAAGATTTTAAAATGAACAACAACAAAAGTAAAACCAGGGTAATGAAACATAACCAAATTACATCAGATGAAGGTGAGAGCATTAGAATATGAATTAAGCCACTAAAACTAGTAGACATGTTTCTGTTATTAGAGCAGCAAAATAACTTATGATGGCAGAAAAAGAGGATATAAAATGTACACTGGCAACAGAAACAGCAGTGATTTTTAAAAAGAGATATATGTTAACTTCCAACATAAACATAAGTGTTCATAATTTTTTCTGAAGTATTTGTGAGTATGTCCTCAGATGGAAGCAAAACATGGACAATAAAGAGTACAGACCAGACGAGAATAAGGTTTTTGAAATATGGTGCTACAGAAGAATATTGGAGATTAGATGGTAGATCAGGTAGCTAATTATGAGGGTATTGAATCAAAATGGAAAGAAAAGAACTTTATGCCACAACTTAACTAAAGGAAACGATATGTTGCTACGAGACGTACTGACTTGTGAGGCATCAAGGCACTGTTACTTGGGTAACAAAAGTAGTGGTGGTGGGGGCATTGTATACCTTTAACAGAAAGACCAATGCTTCACTACAGCAAAGAGAATGTGGTTGCAACAATCTGGCCACGGAGAGCTCCAGCAAAACAGGTCTTTGGAATGGTGACCACAACAAGTACCTCTGTCGAATATTTTGATGGGTGCCTGGAACATAACCTATCACTTATTATGAGCACTGGTACCAAACAATTTACAACTTCACAACAAGAAATGAATGAGGTGGTGCAGAGATTAGAACACTGTACTTTCCGTTGCAAGTTGCTAGCTTCTAATCTGTGGCATCATCATCATCCTGACTTAGGTTTAATGTGGTCTAACAAACTCATTTAAAGGAAATGCCATTGTCAATTTTCTTCCCCACCCTTGTCCAATCTTCACTTTCGCTCTGCCTGTAATGGCCTCATTACCATTGGACAATTACATCACCATCCTTCTTTCTACCATTCCCTGCTTCATGGTAAAGTCAACTGATTGGCTTTCATTTTTACCAGTATGCAGTAATATAAGGAATTCTTGTGACAGTATTTGACAGTATGTTCACTATTATCTGTCAAGTACGTGTATAAATATTTGTCAGACTACAATTCTCACTATTACTGTAATATGTTTCTTCTTCTTTTTTAACTGGTGCACCCAGTCATTGATTCCATTCCTTGTTACTGCAGCCTCTTCCATATTTGGAGGAAGGTACACACACAGCAAACTTCATGAAATGCATATTGTTTTTTATTTGTAAGACTAATGACATTTTGATTTAATTGAAATAAATCATTTTTCCATTATCTGTTTCACCTTCCAAAAATTTCTTTAATGCACTTTAGGTCTTACATTAAATCTGTTCACACGCATTGTGCCATTGTGACAGTGAAACAGAAGATGACAGTGACAAGATCAAAATACTAATTTTTTTTTCCAAAACTGCTCATTGAGAGACATAAATCTGCATATCCTCCTTTCAATACTCCATTGAATGCCAAAATGCTAGGTAACAAAATAAGTGACAGCGGAACAGAAAATCCACTGAAACAGCCCAACAGAGAAAAAGCAACTGGACTTGATGGACTACCTGTAATATTATACATAGGTTATGTGAAAGAACTCGTTCCCCTTCTACCAGAAGGGTACTGTACGTTGCTGGAGGAGCAAAGCGTTCCAAGTGATTGAAAAAAAAAAAAGAAATAAAAAAAAGCACAGGTCATTCTCAGTTTCAAAGAAGGTCCATGAATAGATGCATAAAAGGCTTCATGTTTTAGAATTTTGAAACGTATTTCCTCCTTGCATATTATGACATTCCTGGAGACAAAAAAAATTCTGAGTAGAAATTAACATAGAGTCCACACAAAACAATTGTTTAAGAGCCAGCCTGTTCTGTTTGCCCATGAGACTCGGAAAGCAATAGATATCAGCACCCACGTTGATGCTACATTCCTGGCTTCCCGAAGTTGTTGAAGACAGTTCCACACTGTTGTCCAACTAACAAAATAGGAGCATACAGAGGTACGAGTTCCTAGAAAACAGAATATAGCATTTCATTCTAAAGGAGAGAAGTCTTCAGACATAAAAGTAACTTTGGACATACCCCAAGGTGTTTTAGAGGACCATCACTTTTTACAATATCACTTACTGGATAATGTCACAAGTTCTATGTGACATTTCTCAGATGGTGCTGTTTTATTCTGAGAAGTCCTAATTCTAGAAAATTTTAGCACGGAGCAAGAAGACCTGTCAAGGATTGACATTTGATGCAGGGGTTAACAGCTGACCCTCAACAGTCAACATAAACAAATATAGCCTATTGTGCACAAATAAATGGAGAGACCCATTATTGTATCATTACACAATTGCCAAGGAATCACTGGAAATAATCACATGCATGAATATTTGAGCATATGTAAGTAGCAATTCTAGTGGAATGACCATGTAACTCTAATCCAAGGAAAAGATGTGACACATTCATTGAAAGAACCCTGAGGAAGTGTAGCTCACTCATGAAGGATGCAATTTACAAAACGCTTGTTTGACCAGTACTTTAATATTTTTCGGCACTCTGAGATCCGTATCAGATAGGACTGACAGAGGAAATACGACCAAAGAAAAGCAGTGTGTTTCACTACAGATTCATTTAATAAACATATAAGCATCACAGAGATCCTCAGTGAAATCAAGTGACAAGTGGTGCAAGAGGGCATTGTACATCATGGTGTGGTTTACTGCTACTTTTCTGTAAGCATACAGTTCCACAGCAATCAACCAAAACATTGCCTGCCTCTGTGTTTGTTTCATGAAAAGAATATTTAGGTAAGCTTTACCAACAATCTGTAGATGAAATTCTTTAGCTGATATTATGCCAGAAAATGGTATTGGGGATTCCACAGCATTTTCTTTGAGGCAAGTTGTTTAATGGGTGTACTGGATTATTAGAACAATGATGCTGGCAACTTCATTAGTATAGCAACAATTAATAGCACAAATACTGTTGCAGTTTTGAAAAACTGATTGTAAATCATTACACGAACTGCTTCACCTACACTTTAAACTGAACTATAACTGTTGGAGGTTACAATGGACAATCATGTTGTACAAGGTAACATCCAGAAAATGTTCATGTGAAGAGAAAGATCAAAATCTAATAAAATCCAAAGATTCGTAAATAGGGTAAGCCTGATTTTGATGGACTACCCATTAAACCAAAAATTTTATCTAATGTCGAGATCTAAAATCTTCCATAATTTCACTCATTACTTGAGCCCCGCAAGTGGAACACTACAGAAGTCTTGGGTGTGAAGAATATAACAGTACTGAAAACAATTTCTATGATGAACTGTTCAACAGCACATTTGAATAATTTCAACTCAAACAGGATCGTAGAAAAGAACTATATGGTCTCTGAAACAGTGAAGGAATTTGGTTTAGTGAAATGAAATTCCAGAAGCTCCATAAGTAGTATTCTTGTACCACAATTGAAGGAAACTACATTTTCTGGCTCCAGAGGTATATACCACTGC
Organism: Schistocerca cancellata; assembly: GCF_023864275.1. Classification (NCBI taxonomy): domain Eukaryota; kingdom Metazoa; phylum Arthropoda; class Insecta; order Orthoptera; family Acrididae; genus Schistocerca; species Schistocerca cancellata. Next base: position 344,896,859 of record NC_064633.1, on the reverse strand, counting down.
AGTCAGTATAGCAAAGTCTTTCATCTGAAGTAAACTGTTCTAGTGAATTTGAGGAAGAAGTTATGTAAAAATTAATCATTTTTAGAAAACACATTAGGAGCTTGTCTATGGTAACAAAATAATCACAAATACTGGTTAACAAGAGATAGGATCTTTATCAGTACTAGGTGAACCCAGAAAGTCCTCGGAAATAAAATTATCCAAAAGAATACAGGGTGCACAGTCAGGCAAGAATTTACTTAGTGGCGCTTGCACATGAACTTACACAATATCAGACATCGTTTTCAGAACACTGCTACGGAGGCTCATAAACAGTGTTCAAATGAGAAGGTAAAAAACGTCATAAAAGCTGTGCCTTCAGCACACAAGAGGATGCTCACAGTCTTTTTCAAAGCCTAAGATCCAGTACTCATCGAATTCCTCAAGCACAGAAAAACAATTAACAGTTACATGTACTGTGAGACACACTGTAACCTACACTTAGTCTATCAGGAGCAAACAGCATGGACTGCTCACAGAGGGAACGATTCTATTCCACACTAATGCATGTCCACAAGTCCTCAATGTCACACACAATTTAATGGCCAAGTTAAAGTGGGAGCAGCTTGATCATCTGCCCTTCAGCCTGGACGTATCACCTTGCAACTTCCATGTGTTTGATCTGCTAAAAACGCACGTCAAAGGGAAGTGCTACAACTCGTATAATGAACTGAAGGGCATCGTGGAGGACTGGCTCCTGTGACAGCCACTGGAATTCTGGGAACAAGGTAATAGTGGGATCTCTTGAATAAAGACTCCAATCATAATGACAGTGTTGTTTCATACATTTTCTTTTGAATACCCTACATAGATCTGCAATATCCCTTCAGTCATGTAAGATAGATGGGGGTGGCAGTTAGTGTGAAATATCCTGATGGTGGAAGGATGAGTGGCAAGAAGAGTGGGGCATAACTGACTGATGGGAATGTGCCAACCCAGGTCATGTGATCAAGGGAAATGCCCCAGCCTTGGGCACACAAAGAAGGGAAATTCCACTGGACACAACCTGCAGCAAGTAGTGTCTAGGTCGTGCAGAAGGATGTAAGGTGCACCTAAGAGTATGCCCTAGTGGTCAAACAGCAGTGTTAATTGAGGTGGGGAAAACCGTCAGTGCATGGTTGGGGTTGGGGGGACATCAGCACCAAGATTAGAGAAACATTCTAAAGGTGTGAAGGAGGAGGAATGGTGTGACAACTGTTAATGGTCAATACACCAGGTATTAAAAGAAGATTTGCATTGTACCTACTGTGGTGAAAGTATGCAAATTAATTGACAGAGTGGGAAAATATTTGCAGTGATGGGACACAAACTGCATAGTAAAAAGCATAGGAATACAATGTGAGGGTGGCACAGACTGAATGTAGAATACTTTCAAAGTGTCTGGCGGGAACATAAAATATCTTGAGATTAAGGGAGGGTATACAATTAGTTGTGCTTGATACTTGTGGTGTGATGTGTGTGTCTGAAGGAACACAGTTTGTGGATTCACAGGATAGCAGGACGAGGAGATGCACTGAGGAATAACGGATTATCTGAGGTATAAAGGCAAAGTTCAATGGCCTCTGATGTGTTCATCTGCTTAAGGGGAGCTAGAACGGGGGAAAAAGAATTCACATTTTCGCATTTTTATCTCATTATAAAATTTGCAATTTTCCAAATAAAATGACATATATATCACTTACAAACTCACATGGGAAGTATTCTCTCTAATTTTTTTTAAATATAATCTCCACCGGTCGAAAATGTTAAAATTTTTATGTGCATTACTTCAAGATCTAATAAAATTGGTAATTTTTTATATAGAAGGCTGTGGATTCCTGTGTTATGAAGGTTAAATTACATGTTTGTATTGGTCATGTCCAGAAGAGGATGGGCACCAGGTTGAGGAAGTTGAAACAAAGTCTGAGAGACAAGAAATTTTCTTATGGTAAAACCATAAGAGGCAGGCTGACAGACAAAATAATTGATAAACTACAGCACTATTATGGGATGGCCATTACAAATAATACTGAGGATTTGTTGAAAATGAAGCAGGCAGTATGGGCTACCTTCTTTCACAGACTGTCAACTGATGAAAAACCAGTACACCACCTTTGCCCTCCTGGACCCGATTCATGGTGCAATTACCGCAATACCCAATACTCAAAGAGTTCGCACAGCCATCAACATTCCATGACAGCAGCAGTCATGGATATCATAAAACCTATTTACAGAGACCTGGCAAATCCTGAATTACTGAAGAAGTGTCTGCATGGTCAGACTCAAAATCCCAACGAGTCGTTCAATAATCTTATATGGGCTCACTCACCAAATATGTTTTTGTTGGAATGAAGACACTAAAGTGGGGGTCAGTGATGCTGTTATGGCTTTTAATGATGGCAACAGTGGTAGGGTGAAAGTGCTACGGCATATTTGAATCAATCCTGGGCAAACTGCATCAGAGAACTTTAACAGTTGGACAAGGTTCGCATCGATAAAGCAGAGCATGCAGTACAGTTTGGCCACTAAGGAGTCCAGAAAGAAGAAAAGTTTGGAAAAAATATCAAGAGGAGGATATAAAGTATGGTGCAGAGTGCTACTGAGTGACTACAAATAAAAAAATTAAACATATGGTAAGTGAGCTGCAGTCTTTTGAAACATTAGAAGCCGATCCTGAAAATTTACATTTTCTTTTGCATTTTTCCCTAAATCAGGAAACCACTTTGAGTAGAGTATTCAAATTTTCAGTGAATAATAACATACATATCCCGAGTCTACTGAACTAAAAGAAAAACATAATGTTTTGCATAATTAAAATTATTTAGCATAATGTACAAAGAAAGTACACAAAATTTTAATTGTGTAATTAAAAAATTGTATTTCCGAAAGCAGTAGCTGAAATGCAATTTTTGTAGTTCAGTAGACTCAGAACATGTTGTTTAATTTCCTGTAACAGTTTCATGTCAATGGCTACAGTATTTCCTAAAATACAGGGAAGCCAAGTCATGCCGAATACAGGTGATGAAGAGGTGGGCAGTAGGGGGTTATTAATGTACCCACAAGGGGGAACATACAAACTACCAACAAAAACACTTCAGAGATAGAGGCCAGTCACCTGATTATACGTAAAACTAGGGTGCTGCGAGCAGGGTATCAAATGACAGTCCCTAATTGGAATGGTGGGCTAAAGCTTGGCTGTGGAATATTTCTAACTGGTATTTGGTTGCCTGAGATGGGAATGTGCAATCTACTCTCTCTGAATTTGTAGTTTTGGATTCTAGGTGTGAGGAAGGGCCAAGAATGCGAATGAAAGTGGGGTAAGGTGGAAGAGAGGCGTGTCGAACACACAGTTCAATACTACTGGGGTCTGGGGAAGAATACCTGGCATCTCAGCATCAGGCAGACAGATATGCCAAGTTTGGAGATAATACAGACACGTTAATTTTGGAGAAGTGTGGAAGGGAGGACCAGATGCCGGATTTTTTTTTTTTAAAGACTATGTGGATTTGAAGCATAACTATAAGATTTGAACCTTAAACATTTAGACCTTTAAGCCCTAGTAAGAAAGAGAAGAAAGCGTATTGGGGATTTAAAAACTAGATTTCAAAGTTTCGTTTTTCGAAATATAAAACGCAAATGTTATCTTAAAGCTAACTGTTAGTGGAATGTGAAACAAGATCAATTTTCCAAGGACAAAACAGTCAAGAACATTGCATAATTGGGAATTAGACTGAAAGGAATTTTCAAATAAGTAAAAACTTAATTTCAATCACGATTCTTGCATTAATGAAAAATATCTTCTGTATTGCTAATGATACAAGGAATTTCTAGGCTACGTTAAAAATTTGTATCAGGTAAACAAAATTGTTTCATACAATGATGCAACGAGAAACAGTGTGTTGTCGAACTATTACAATAAATCAAATAGCGAATTCCGTGATTTTAGCGGGGGTTCCCGTAATACCATAATTTAGACTAGAAATCGTGATAATTACGGTCAAATCTTAATACTTGGCGCGTCTGCGCAGGCACTCTGACACATGCAAAGTCTAGCAGCTCTACAGAAATGTGCTGTTGTGCGCTACCGGCACTGGCCCTTTCCGAGTCTCAGTGTTTGCAGCAAAGTAAATCTAGTCACACAGATCTCTGCGAAGCTCCGACGATTTTATTAGTCAGGTCACACAGATGGTACGAAAAGCTGTTTCGACTTGTCTACTGACCCTTTTCGATGAGCTCGTTCCACTTCTTGGCCCAGCCGCGCAGGCTCTTGGCGTAGGCCTTCTCGATGTCGGCGCGCTCCTGCACGAGCGCGACCAGGTCCGTGCACAGCCGGTAGCCGTCCTCGATGCGGCGCGTGGTGCGCTTGTAGTTGCCGGGCTCCCAGAAGGAGTCGCTGCCCGCGATCAGCATGTTGTCGTCGCTGTGGTGGGACATGGCGCCGGCGCCGCCTCTCAGCCCCGCTCCCTGCAACACCGCCAACGGCCCTCTGTAGCCCAGCTTTCCGTCTTTCCAAGACTCTTGCGCGAGCCGAAGCAGCCGTCCACAGGCGCAGATTTTACTTTGACGTATGCCAAAATATAGTTTCCAAATATCTCCTCTAACTTTAGGAGAACATTAAAACTGAGAGTCTCGAAAAAGGCGAGATATTGTACGCGGTGTTCAAAAAGTCTCTCAGCAGTGCCGTATGATTGTTAGCCGCACGTGCCGTATGCCGCAGTGAATATACCGAAATGAAACTCAGTGAAATACAAGTTATTAGTTTACTGAATATTCATTTTTACTTAAATGTTGAAAGTGTTCCCCCTGTTGTTGAATACACAATTCAATTCGTCTAATCATGTTTCCAAACACACACACACACACACACACACACACACACACACACACACACACAAGCGTGTGACGACGGCCTCCCGTCGGGTAGACCGTTCGCCTGGTGCAAGTCTTTCGATTTAACGCCACTTCGGCGACTTGCGCGTCGATGGGGATGAAATGATGATAATTAGGACAACACAACACCCAGTCCCTGAGCGGAGAAAATCTCCGACCCAGCCAGGAATCGAACCCGGGCCCTTAGGATTGACATGCTGTCGCGCTGACCACTCAGCTACTGGGGGCGGATATTTCTTCTGTAACAGAAACAGTGAAAGTGTATATTGCAGTTTTCAATTCATCGATGGATTTTGGACGGTTTTTATAGACAGTTGTTTTCGCTGCACTCCAGAAGAAAAAGTCAGGTGATGTTAAGTCAGGCGATCGTGGAGGTCAAAGTCCCTGAGAAATTAGGCGATCACCAAAAACATCAGCAAGCAGTGACATTGAAACGCGAGCTGTATGTGCGGTTGCACCATCTTGTTGAAAGTAACCGTTTCACTTAACAAAAGTTCTCCAATGATTGGGTACAGAATATCACTGTAGTATCATTGTGCGTTTATTGTTTCGTTGAAAAATATGGGACCCACAATCATACGACACGCGCGGCTATCATACGGCACTGCGGAGAGACTTTTCGATCACCCCGTAGAAAACAAGTGTAATACAGGATAATTTGCTGTTGCTTGAGGGTCCACCCACTGCCCACACGGATGTGCTTGCGGCCTGACCGCCTGCAGAGAACAGTCCAACCAGTACTAGCAACAAATTGACAAGCTAACAACAACAAATCCGACAGGGTTCAAGAATCCACAGGAAGTGTGGACAAACCACAGGAAATTTCCAGAATGGAATTTTCACTCTGCAGCGGTGTGTGTGTGTGTGTGTGTGTGTGTGTGTGTGTGTGTGGTTTGCTGGACCGAAACTCGAAGGCGAGACCTTTGCCTTTCGCGGTCAAGTACTCTACCAACACAGCTACCCAAGCACGACTCACGACCCGCTCTCAGTTTTACTTCCGCCAGTACCTCGTCTCTTACATTCCAAACTTCACAGAGGCTCTCCTGCAAACCTTGCAGCATTAGCACCCAGGAAGAAAGGATATTGCGGAGACATAGCTTAGCCACAGCCTGGGTGATGTTTCCACAGTGAAATTTTCACTCTGCAGCGGATTCTGCGGTGATAGAGCACTTGGCCGCGAAAGGCAAAGGTCCCCAGTTCGAGACTCGGTCCGGCACACAGTTTTAATATGCTATGACGTTTCCAAACCACAGGAAACTGAGTGGGACAAGAAAGGAAAGAAATGCACACCCAGAAAGAAAACGAAATTATAAATAGATTGACTTGCTTAACTTTCCTGGAAATGACAAAGAAATAACATTCTCACGATTTACTCGCTCGCATGGCCACAGTCTGCAGACCTGTGCTTACAGTCTTATAGGTACATGGAATACTGATGATGTTCAGTGCACACTTCTATTTTATATCGGATAAATTATGACACAGCGCAAGTTTACAGAAGTTTTTGCTATTATAGTTCTTAAATCAATCTCATGACACATGTAGTTCACAAATTGTAGTATTTCTCTGAACTGTAGTTTCTTTGAAGTTACTTTGAACCGATGTACGAGGGGCGTTCGATAAGTATTGCAACATGTTTTTTCCTTGGCCAATGTCGATTATGGAATATTCTCGCTTCAGCCTCCGTAGTTTCATTATGTTGCGATAGGTGGCATCGCTATACGTAGCCTTTAAAATGGTGTCAGTAACAGAGGTGCGTTCCAAACAAAGTGCTGTCATCGAATTTCTTTTGGCAGAAAACCAGAGCATTGCAGACATTCATAGCCGCTTGCAGAATGTCTACGGTGACCTTGCAGTGAACAAAAGCACAGTGAGTCGCTGGACGAGGCGTCTTATCATCGGGACGAGGTAGAGAAAACCTTTGTGCTGGCCGCACACAGCTGTGACTCCTGCAATGCTGGAACGTGTGGACACACTCATTCGAGGTGATCCACGAATCACAAACACCTCGCTTCACAACTAGACGTCTCTGTAGGTAGTGCTGACACACTCATCCACAAGTTGGTGTACCCAATGCTGTGTACCCGCTGGGTTCCTCGCCGTCTAACTGAAAACCATAAAGAGCAACGAAGGACCATCTCTGCGGAATTGCTTGCACGTTACGAGGCTGATAGTGACACTTTTTTATCTAACATCGTCACAGAACGAGGGTTCATCATTATGAACCAGAAAAAAGGCAATCCAAGGAGTGGCGCCACACCACCTCTCCTCTGAAGAGGAAGTTCCTACTCTCAGTAGATGACGTCTTGGCGACGGTCTTCTGGGACTCCCTCGTGGTGCAACAGTCAACTCTGAACTGTATTGTGCAAGACTCAGCTCCGATGTCGACCAGTAGATGTAATACGGGGGCATACAGCCTCTCCCAACAAGATGTCTTACAGCCGTCGCGTTGAGTGGAGATTATATTGAAAAAAAAAAACAGGGTTTTATAGCCAGAAGTGTGGGGAATAATATGATGTATCGGAATCCTGACTAAAACCAACCTGCTTACAGAAAAAAATGTGTGTTGCATTAGTTATTGAACGCACCTAGTAGTATACAATGATGTATTATTATTATTATTATTATTATTATTGTTCTTTCTTTTCTCAGACGTTATGTCTGGTCAAAAATAAAAGTGACGCGGACCTTGATCAAGCGTGACTTCCTTTTAACTGTACGGTATATGTTACATTGCATTTAGGAACTTTCGGGTTATTGAACATGTATCAATAATTACGGATTTCTGTAGTTGTATATATACGTTTGGATGTAGCTCTATTGCGTTGATGTACTGGTGGATATTGTGCGGTATGACTCCTGTACTTGATAGTATAATTGGTATAATGTCAACTTTATCCTGATGCCACATGTCCTTGACTTCCTCAGCCAGTTGGATGTATTTTTCAATTTTTTCTCCTGTTTTCTTCTGTATATTTGTTGTATTGGGTATGGATATTTCGATTAGTTGTGTTATTTTCTTCTTTTTATTGGTGAGTATGATGTCAGGTTTGTTATGTGGTGTTGTTTTATCTGTTATAATGGTTCTGTTCCAGTATAATTTGTATTCATCATTCTCCAGTACATTTTGTGGTGCATACTTGTATGTGGGAACGTGTTGTTTTATAAGTTTATGTTGTAAGGCAAGCTGTTGGTGTATTATTTTTGCTACATTGTCATGTCTTCTGGGGTATTCTGTATTTGCTAGTATTGTACATCCGCTTGTGATGTGATCTACTGTTTCTATTTGTTGTTTGCAAAGTCTGCATTTATCTGTTGTGGTATTGGGATCTTTAATAATATGCTTGCTGTAATATCTGGTGTTTATTGTTTGATCCTGTATTGCAATCATGAATCCTTCCGTCTCACTGTATATATTGCCTTTTCTTAGCCATGTGTTGGATTCGTCTTGATCGATGTGTGGCTGTGTTAGATGATACGGGTGCCTGCCATGTACTGTTTTCTTTTTCCAATTTACTTTCTTCATATCTGTTGATGTTATGTGATCTAAAGGGTTGTAGAAGTGGTTATGAAATTGCAATGGTGTAGCCGATGTATTTATATGAGTGATTGCTTTGTGTATTTTGCTAGTTTCTGCTCGTTCTAGAAAGAATTTTCTTAAATTCTCTACCTGTCCATAATGTAGGTTTTTTATGTCGATAAATCCCCTTCCTCCTTCCTTTCTGCTTAATGTGAATCTTTCTGTTGCTGAATGTATGTGATGTATTCTATATTTGTGGCATTGTGATCGTGTAAGAGTATTGAGTGCTTCTAGGTCTGTGTTACTCCATTTCACTACTCCAAATGAGTAGGTCAGTATTGGTATAGCATAAGTACAGGGCTATTACAAATGATTGAAGCGATTTCATAAATTCACTGTAGCTCCATTCATTGACATATGGCCACGACACACTACAGATACGTAGAAAAACTCATGAAGTTTTGTTCGGCTGAAGCCGCACTTCAGGTTTCTGCCGCCAGAGCGCTCGAGGCGCAGTGAGACAAAATGGCGACAGGAGCCGAGAAAGCGTATGTCGTGCTTGAAATGCACTCACATCAGTCAGTAATAACAGTGCAACGACACTTCAGGACGAAGTTCAACAACGATCCACCAACTGCTAACTCCATTCGGCGATGGTATGCGCAGTTTAAAGATTCTGGATGCCTCTATAAGGGGAAATCAACGGGTCGGCCTGCAGTGAGCGAAGAAACGGTTGAACGTGTGCGGGCAAGTTTCACGCGTAGCCCACGGAAGTCGACGAATAAAGCAAGCAGGGAGCTAAACGTACCACAGCCGACGGTTTGGAAAATCTTACGTAAAAGGCTAAAGCTGAAGCCTTACCGTTTACAATTGCTACAAGCCCTGACACCCGATGACAAAGTCAAACGCTTTGAATTTTCGGCGCGGTTGCAACAGCTCATGGAAGAGGATGTGTTCAGTGCGAAACTTGTTTTCAGTGATGAAGCAACTTTTTTTCTTAATGGTGAAGTGAACAGACACAATGTGCGAATCTGGGCGGTAGAGAATCCTCATGCACTCGTGCAGCAAATTCACAATTCACCAAAAGTTAACGTGTTTTGTGCAATCTCAGGGCGGTTTAAAGTTTACGGCCCCTTTTTCTTCTACGAAAAAAACGTTACAGGACAGGTGTATCTGGACATGCTGGAAAATTGGCTCATGCCACAACTGGAGACCGACAGCGCCATCTTCATCTTTCAACAGGATGGTGCTCCACCGCACTTCCATCATGATGTTCGGCATTTCTTAAACAGGATATTGGAAAACCGATGGATCGGTCGTGGTGGAGATCATGATCAGCAATTCATGTCATGGCCTCCACGCTCTCCCAACTTAACCCCATGCGATTTCTTTCTGTGGGGTTATGTGAAAGATTCAGTGTTTAAACCTCCTCTACCAAGAAACGTGCCAGAACTGCGAGCTCGCATCAACGATGCTTTCGAACTCATTGATGGGGACATGCTGCGCCGAGTGTGGGAGGAACTTGATTATTGGCTTGATGTCTGCAGAAAAAGGGGCACGTATCGAACATTTGTGAATGCCTAAGAAAACTTTTTGAGTTTTTGTATGTGTGTGCAAAGCATTGTGAAAATATCTCAAATAATAAAGTTATTGTAGAGCTGTGAAATCGCTTCAATCATTTGTAATAACCCTGTATTTATAGCTTTTGTCTTGTTTCTTGCTGTCAATTCTGTTTTCAGTATTTTTGTTAGTCTTTGTCTATATTTTTCTTTTAGTTCTTCTTTAATATTTGTATTATCTATTCCTATTTTTTGTCTGTATCCTAGATATTTATAGGCATCTGTTTTTTCCATCGCTTCTATGCAGTCGCTGTGGTTATCCAATATGTAATCTTCTTGTTTAGTGTGTTTTCCCTTGACTATGCTATTTTTCTTACATTTGTCTGTTCCAAAAGCCATATTTATATCATTACTGAATACTTCTGTTATCTTTAGTAATTGGTTGAGTTGTTGCTGCCAGTAGTTTTAGATCATCCATGTATAGCAAATGTGTGATTTTGTGTGGGTATGTTCCAGTAATTTTATATCCATAATTTGTATTATTTAGCATGTTGGATAGTGGGTTCAGAGCAAGGCAGAACCAGAAAGGACTTGAAACTTCCTGCCAGATTAAAACTGTGTGCCCGACCGAGACTCGAACTCGGGACCTTTGCCTTTCGCGGGCAAGTGCTCTACCAACTGAGTTTGGAAGGTAGGAGACGAGGTACTGGCAGAAGTAAAGCTGTGAGTACCGGGCGTGAGTCGTGCTTCGGTAGCTCAGTTGGTAGAGCACTTGCCCGCGAAAGGCAAAGGTCCCGAGTTCGAGTCTCGGTCGGGCACACAGTTTTAATCTGCCAGGAAGTTTCATATCAGCGCACACTCCGCTGCAGAGTGAAAATCTCAATCCAGAAAGGACTTCATGAGTCTCCTTGGTATATTCCACGCTTAATCTGTATTGGCTGTGATGTGATATTATTAGAATTTGTTTGGATATTAAGTGTGGTTTTCCGGTTTTTCATTACTATGTTTAGGAACTGTATCAATTTAGGATCTACTTTGCATATTTCCAATATTTGTAGTAATCATGAGTGGGGTACACTGTCAAAAGCTTTTCGGTAATCAATGTATGCGTAGTGTAGCGACCTTTGTTTAGTTTTAGCTTGATATGTCACCTCTGCATCTATTATCAGTTGCTCTTTACATCCTCGTGCTCCTTTGCAACAGCCTTTTTGTTCTTCATTTATAATTTTGTTCTGTGTTGTATGTGTCATTAATTTCTGTGTAATGACTGAAGTTAATATTTTGTATATTGTTGGTAGGCATGTTATGGGGCGATATTTAGCTGGGTTTGCTGTGTCTGCTTGATCTTTAGGTTTCAGATAAGTTATTCCATGTGTAAGTGTATCAGGGAATGTGTATGGGTCTGCAATGTAACTGTTAAATAATTTAGTTAGATGTGAAGGTGTTGAGGTGAACTTCTTTAGCCAGAAATTTGCTATTTTATCTTTTCCAGGGGCTTTCCAACTGTGAGTAGAATTAATTGCTTGGGTGACTTCATGTTGCAAAATTATCGCTTCAGGCATTTGTGCTATCATCTTGTATGTGTCTGTTTCTGCTTGTATCCACCGTGCATGCCTGTTATGTTGTACCGGGTTTGACCATATGTTGCTCCAGAAGTGTTCCATGTCTGTTATGTTTGGTGGATTGTCTATTTTAATGTGTGTGTTATCTATTGCCCGGTAAAATTTATTTTGGTTCGTGTTGAATGTTTAGTTTTGGTTCCTTCTATTTTCACTTTTTTTTGTATCTTCTAAGTCGTTTGGCCAATGCTTGTAATTTCTGTTTTTTCATCTAGTTGCTCTGTCGCTTCTTGTTGTGAGATTTTACTTGAACTTTGTGTTTTGTCTGATATTTCATTTCTTATAAATTGTGTTAGCTGTCCGATGTCTTTTCTCAGCTTTTCTATTCTGATCTGTAGCCTGTGTTGCCATGCTGGTTTTGTGGGTTTCTTCTGTGTGTTCGTTTGTTCTGATCTCTGCCTAGTGTGTATATTTAGTGTAGTGAGTGCTCCTATATAAACCAGTAGTTGTAACTCTTCCATAGTTGTATTTTCATTTATTTTGTTGTGTATGATTGTGGTGATAGTTTTTATTGTTGTTTCGACTTGTGGCTTATTTGGCGGTCTATGCAAGAATGGTCTTATGTCTGTATTTGTGTCTTTGTATTCTATATATGTCAGCTGAAATTTCTCTTCTATATCTAACATGTGTGTCTCTTCGTGTTCTATTTGTGCTTGTTCTGTTGGCTATCTTAAGATTTCGTTTTCCTCTGATTGTTTAATTGACGCGTGTTGTTCTTTGTTTGTTTGCTCTGGGATGTTTGAGTCCATTACTGTATTTTCTTCTTCTTCTGATTGCGCATTATTTTGTTCCAGTATTTGTTGTACTACTTGTTTAATGTTTTCTAATTCTGACTGGGGTATCCTATTATTTTTGATTATTACACGAATCTGATCAGCTAGACGTTGTTCTGTTAAAAATTTTAATTCTCGGTATCTGGTAATAAATGTTGTGTATACTTGTGATCTGTATCCAGTTGTGTTGGTTCCTAGGTTTGTTGATTGGTAATAACAGAACATGAGGTGTCGATTAACTTCATCTGACCATCTCATCCTCTGTCTTTGTTTTCCTTCTAGGGTGGTTGCAGGAAGCATATCCTGCAAAACACCTCTATTTGGATTTAAAACATTTTCCAGTTGGCTAGCAGTGTCGTTACCATTGTGGGCGGGCATAGGGTTCAAGCGTCGTCCCCGACCATGACGGCGCTTGTCCGAGGTTTCTTTAGTTCTGTCCTGAACCAACTAATCACACTAAAAGGGGGTTAGCCCTATTAGTGGTTTGTTCTTTTCGTCGCCTTTTACGACTGGCAGAACATACCGGGGGCCTATTATTTTCCCGGGCCTCCACGGGGATTATATTATTATTATTATTATTATTATTATTATTATTATTATTATTATTATATCGAAATTATGTTTGTTATTGTTATTAAAATCCTAAGCACCTGTTGAGTATTAATAGCGGTGGTAACGGCTAGTTATATATATGAGGGGGGGAATGGGGGGGGGGGGCGCTGACAGTAACAAAACAATGCTCTTCCTCATAATCGAATACCAAAGCAGCGTTTGGCCCGTCCAGATACATACAGATATTGACGGTAATATTTAACTTCGGCATATTATGAAGTTAATCTCTTCTTGTTTCCACGCATCTATCCCATAAAACAACAGTAAACTAGCAACACGAATACAGTCATGTGGAAGGCTCAACTTCAATTATGACATCATTACTTTCTTTTAAAGAATCTTGGTACAAAATCATAATGCTGCAAGCTTTAACCCAAATTATACAACACGCGGTGACAATCAAAACAACGTTTTTTGTTCATTTTACCAACAACATACTTCACAATTAATTAAATGAAACAACACCTGAGGGCTCGAAAAGGTTTGGATGTAATTAACGAACTCATTACAATCTCATATTATTAGAGATAATTTTTAAGACTTGTGTACAACCCCTTATTCAGCAATGACGTGTTAACGAGCGTGATTGCTTCAGTGTACGCAGACAAGCAGGCTGTGTACTCAAGATACGTACCGAAGCACTCTTTCACTACAGGAAATACGTAAAAAGTATTGTGTGGATCGTAGCTGAAAACTTTAGGCTATTGATATCCAATGAAATACGAAACCTCCGCTGAATAATACAATATGTGAAAGTATAGGCCTTGGTACAAATGTGAGAATAGATATTATCGTAACGCTGGTTTGTGTCCTTGCAAAATCGGAATCTAATAATACAATTACTGTGGGTTTCAATTTTAAAATATAGTGGTTAATCTCAATAACGATAGAAACTGTGACCAGAGGACATTGCGAAGGAAGTTAGCATGGTCCTTCAATCACATCGAAGTACTGGTGTCCAAACACCATCACGTTTGCAGAGAAGTACAGCCCACAGATCAAAAGGAGAATCATTCCACACATGGTTGCAAAATGCAAGCTGTCGGTATGGCATATGCAAAAAAGATGTCTACTGTTACGATGGCGAGCTTGCCGTCGAGTAACTTGTGGTCACATGCAGAGCGGAACGAGGGACGAGACAGGTGTATGTGTGTGTGTGTGTGTGGGGGGGGGGGGGGGGGGAGGGTGGAAAGTGTTTCACGGTGGCAAGACATACAGTTTCTAACTGTAATAATTAAATTACTTTATTAAACATTTAAAGTAACATTATAGCTCTTAATGGGTAGACTGCGACACTATTTTAAATTCGGTCAACAACAGTATAAAAAACTGAAAATGAAATGTTTTGCCCCTGGAAGCCGATAGACAGGCAACCTGCAACTGGAACCGTGCTCTGGGTTAGCCGTTTATTTAATACAGGGTGTTTCACAGAATGACCTGATTCAAAATTACATATTTATTGATAAAAACAATAAACATGGAATGATATGTAAAACACTCACCTCTTAAAGTTTTCGCTATGCTATTATAAACGCTGCGTGTGTCCACCAGCAACAGCACGATCATCATCTAGACAATAGCTAAATTCGCCAAACTTTAAACAATGTGCGGGTATCTGCTTTTATAGAAGTCGTGGTGGCTGTTAGTTATTCTGTTCTTCACTGCTTCTACTTCTCGAGGTAAAGGCGAGATGAACGCATTTTCCTTCACATACCTCACAAAAAAAAGTCACATGGGGTCATGTCTGGCGATCTTCGAGGCAAAGAATGCAGGTTAGTGCCTAAGGGGTCCTGTGCGCCCTATGCAGCGTTGAACTGTGGCCTCCAAACGTTGCAGAACTGACTCTTTTCACAATTTCAAGAAGATTCCGATGACTTCATTTTCCAACAGAACAGAGCTCCACTACACTGGCGCAACAACGTACCACCAGTAAGTCAGTGTCTCAATGACACACTGTCTCAACGCTGGATAGGGCGCACGGGACCCCGAGACATTCCCCGCATTCTTGGCCTCAGAGACCGCCAGACATGACACCATGCGATTTTTCTTATGTGGATATGTGAAGGAAAATGTATTCATCTCCCCTTTACCTCGTGACACAGAAGAAGTGAAGAACAGTATAACAGCCGCCATGACTTCTGTAAGTGCAAATATGTTGTGTAAAGTTTACGGGGAATTCAGCTATCGTCTAGATATTGCTCGTGCTGCAGATGGACATTATTTGTGATAGCATAGCTAAAACTAAGATTTTGCGAGTATTCTGCAATTCACCCCCTGTTTGTAACATTTTTATCAATAAATGTGGAGTTTTGAAATCAGGACATTCTTTTTGAAACATCCTGTAATACAGATGTTATGCGTCACGAAGGGTCAATGATTTAGCATTGGTACTAAAATAGTAATGCTCAACAGGTCTTACTGTTCTTCGCGGCTCATTTTCTTACGAGGCCTGTCGCCTTGGGCACAGCTGCTATTGATTTTCTGAGCCAAGTGTTGCCAGCTGCGAAGACGCAGACTGGGCGCCCCCAGTTGCTGGCAGCGACCGCCCACCGCTATTTCGGTAACCTGCGAAATGTTATACGAGCCAGCACCGCACGTGGGAGCCACGGTTCACGTGTCTCGGTGCATGCGCCACCGCGTGCTGACTACACTCTAACAAGTCACGGCTGACATACCGAGGTAGACACACTATGCTTCCACACCTCCCCTGCGCTTCAGGTTACTACACGTCACCCAACAAACACTACTACACAGCTACACTGGGATTTTGGTGCCACAGCATATTTAATACTTGTTAATCAAATAGGTACAACCTGTCTTGTTTTCAGATTTTGTAAGCGAACTCAAATGCGTATTTTGAATCAGTTCCTTGGGAGCACGTAACTGCAAGATGACCTAATATGAAGGGCGTTCAATAAGTAATGAAATACATTTCTTTAAGCAGTTTGGTTTGATTCAGGATTCCAATACGCCATATTATTCTCCACTCTTTAGGCCACAAAACTCTGCTTTTCAATATAATCTCCGTCCAATGCGACGGCCTTAACGCACTTGACTGGAGAGGCTGTATGCCAGTGTGGTGCCACTCGACCGGTCGACGTCGGAACCAACGCCTTGCTGTATCAACAACCTAGCCATCATCCACGTACTGCTTCCCGCGGAGTGAATCTCTCACTGGAGTCGGAAGGTGCGAGATCCGGGCTGTAGGGTGGACGAGGAAGAACAGTCCAACGAAGTTTCGTGCGCTCCTCTCCGATGCGCAGACTTGTGTCAGGCCTTGTGTTGTCATGAGAAGGAGAAATTAGTTTGCATTTCTGTGGCAACGAACACGCTGACGTCGTTTCTTCAGTTTCCTGAGGGCAGCACAGATGTGTTCGGCCGGCCGGTACGCGGCAGATCGGACAGGTTTGCGCGACCTTGTCGACATAATGCCACCCGACGGTTCTGCGTGTTTTTGTTCACTGCCAGGTCTCCATAGACATTCTGCAAGCATCTTTGAATAATTCCCATGCTCTGGTTTTCCGCCAAATGGAATTCGATGGCAGCTCACTGCTTGGCACCCACCTCCGTTGCAGACGCCATTTTGAAGGCTACGTATAGCGCCGCGACCTATCGAAAATTCAACAGAACTATAGGGACTGATGTGGGACTATTCCACAGTGTCCCACAACTAAATCCGCATTTTTTCCAAATTCCGCATTTTTTCAATCGAAATTATCTGATAAAAAATGTGTTGCATTACTCATCTCGTGGTTTCAATCTTTTTCGCCGGACTCTTCCACTACGCACCAATCCCCTTGCAGCGAGTCCTACAGAATGACTAGTAATTGTAACGACTGTTGATCTGGAAGAGGATGCCACTTCGGCCCTCCCTCTAAACATGGACTATTAGTTCTACTAGGGTAATTATCTTTTTCTAATTTGTTACCAGATCCCGATTTAGCTATTAAAACATTAAAAAAGGGGTATTATTAAGTTAGTGAGTAATGAAAATAATGATATTACGATTTTGTCACATGAAGCGTACGAACAGCCTTCCGTGCATGAATAAGAGAGAGAGACCAGAAAATTATGGCGTTTCATTATAAGCGATTGAAGCTGGAGACAAATTAGTAAAAAAGTAACTTCCTATTCGCTGACTGTCTGAAGAGCAAGGCAGTTCCTCAAACCTAGCAAAATGTTATAACAGTTCTACTTCGCACGACAAGAGACATAGTAAATAATAATAATAATAATAATAATAATAATAATAATAATAATAATAATAATAGACTTTAAGAGTGGATGCAGTGCAATGGGCTAATGTGAAATCGTGTACCTAATTATGGAATGGAACGACGAATGTTAATTTCCGCTTCATCTTGGATTCATAGATGAGGAACTTTTGATTATTTCAGCCAAATCCGTACTAATGGCAGTCTACGTCTCCATATGCTCGACTACTCTGCATTTCCCACTTACGTGGCACGCAGAGGGTTCATCGAACCACTTTCACATTATTTCTCTACCGTTCCTCACACGAACAGCGCGCGGGAAAAACGAACAGTTAAATCCTCCGTGCGAGCTCCGATTTCTCTTATTTTATTACGATGATCATTTCCCCCTATATAAGTGGGCGTCAACAAAATATTTTCGCATTCGGAGGTGGAAGCTGGAGATTGAAATTCAATGGAAAGGAAATCGTCGCAATGAAAAACGCCTTTGGTTTAATGATTGCCACCCCAACTCGCATACCATATATGCGACACTCTCTTCCCTATATGAAATGAACTCCCCTTCTTTGAACTTTCTCGATATCCTCCGCCAAACTTATCTGGTCCGCATTCCATACCGCGCAGCAACATTCCAAGCGTTGTGTAGTGCACTCTTCTTAGTAGACTTGTTTTATCTTCTCAGTATTTTGCCAATAAAACGAACTCTTTGATTCGCCTTATCCACAACATTGTCTATGTGGTCGTTCCAATTTCAGTTGCTCGTAATTGTAATTCCTTGGTATTTAGTTGAATTGACAGCCTTTATATTTGTGTAAGTGAAATTTAACCGATTTCTTTTAGTATTCTCGTGGATGAGCTAACACTTCTCGTTATTTAGAGTCAATTGCCACTTTTCGCACCATACAGATATCTTGTCTAAATAATTTTGCAATTGGTTTTTATCTTCTGTTAACTTAACTAGACAGCAAACCACAATATCTGCAAACAATCTAAGAGGGCTGATCAGATTGTCACCTAAACAAACAGGGAACAGCTGAGGTCCTTGGAGAACACCAGACATCACTTCTACTTGATGAATTACGAACTGTGATCTTTCTGAAAGGAAATCAAGAATCCAATCGCACAACTGCGACAGGCACGCAATTTTATTACAAGCCGCTTGCGATGAACGGTGTCGAAAGCCTTTTGGAAATATAGAAATGTGGGATGGATTTGTGATCCCCAGGCAATGGCACTCATTACTTCATGAGAATAAAGAGCTAGCTGCGTTTCACAAGAAGGATATTTTCTGAACCTGTGTTGACTCTGCGTCAATAGTCGTTTTCTTTGAGGTAAATCGTAATTTTCAAACACACAATACGTTTCAAAACCAAAATGCAGATCGGCGTTTAGTGCTACAGCTTCTATGCGGCTTCATCAGGAGTATGAGAAATTTAGAACTGAAGTTAGAGTCTAATGAGGAAGTCCTGCATCATCAAAACTATTCCCATAAGCACGAGAGCGTGTTTTCGTATTTCCAAACTGAATAAGGAAGACGGAATACAAATTAATGGAACGTCTCTGAACAAGCACCATTTTATTAATGACAACGTACCTTCATCTCTACCGCAGTTAAAATTCAATAACAAATGGAACAACCTGACGAAGTCCGAAAGTACGCTTGAAGCCAATTACAGTAAGACAATACAGTAAAGTGAACCAAAACTTGTACAGAATAACAATGCAGTCACACAGATAGTCGGAAAAATGGCCTGTAGTGTTTTAGGTAAACTACATACAGGTTTAAAATCAAGAGTCTGATGCATCTGAACAGGACAGTTTACAATCGATGTGTATCACCCGTTTCTAGTTATGGCAAAGAGACATGGACTTTAAATGCGAAAACCAATCACAAAAGGAGGGTTGCTGCCCAGACTATGAAGAAAACATGTAAAAAACATGCATACGCGTCGTTTGCTACCGGGATGCATGGAGTAGTCTAGGCGAGGCCTTTATCCCACATGGATGTCGAATGGCCCGCTACTGCACCTGAAGCTGGTCGTGGTCCTTACGTAAAGGAATGAATTTTCGTATTTCATCTATTCTATTAAACGTGCATACATTGTTACACACGGTACAACTCACGACCGTCATTTCGCGAACCCTCTAAACAGGTTGGTTCTATTCCTGGCGTCATTCACAAAACCTGTTCATTTGCGTAGGGCACGCGTTCACAGATTGGACACCTATCAGTAGCCGAAGTGGCGGTCGGTTCACTCTTAACGCTCGTTGTCTTCCGACACTTCCAAGTCTGTCTAGGTCCAGGTCGACCACGTTATTCTTTAACTGAAACCTCTCGTGTTCTCTCTAAACGACTCCACTCTCCTGGCAGTTAAATCCTGATTTTCTCTCTCTCTCTCTCTCTCTCTCTCTCTCTCTCTCACACACACACACACACACACACATATATATATATATATATATATATATATATATATATATATATATATATATCTCGGAATATAGTATAGTAAAGTCGCCAATTATTATTACTACCTACATGATCAGGGCTCAGTCCATCAAAAACCCTTAATGACAGGATAGTATCTAAACAAAGTTGCCGTTCAATATTCCACCATGGGCGGCTTACTCGAAACTCTGCAGAAAGACTCTCCTTATGAAAACCAACCACTACTCGTGTTTCTAAATTATTTTACGCGCTGCCACGATCAGTGTTGTAAAGCCAATACAGCAGAAATCTGTCCTCACTGTCTAACTGCGATATTCTGTGCGGATGACTGCCTTCGCACATAAATGGCTTGTTTACTTCAACCTAAGTCTACTTTGCATCTTTTTCTTCGCTTATATCTTGCTAGCAGGACTATTTTCGACTATGAATTAGTTCAACTCACGTGTCCTTCAGTCCTGTCATTTAAAACGACCGAAAATTTGCAAACCCTTGTAGTGAAACGAGAAACTTTAAAAAATTAAAAGCACAAAGGGAACATTGTGGCAGTAAGACGACTGAAATGTCAATAATGAAACTAGCTTATAACCTGTCAGGCAACTGATCAATGAAGAGAGTGCCCCCAACGTATTGATTTGTAACAGATACATTAATGGGTTCTCTTCCACCACGGACCGCATTCTACTGAGGAAAGTTTGTAACATCGCTCCCCGGATATCAATCCTACCGTCGCCTGGCTTTTAAGCACCAACAATTACAGCGACACTTTCTCCGCCTAGCAATTTCACGATGTGCGCGTCGTTTTGGAAAGCGTCTTTCCGTCTACTGCCGGAGCGCTATGTGCTACTACCTAGATGACTGGACTGAAATTCCTAGAAATTATGGCTGTAATAATTTTCCGGAAAAGAAACCTTATCGAAAACGCGGAAATGGTATCCGCAAAAACGTTAAGGTGTCCGTATACACATTCTGAAACAATACTTAATAAAGATGTTCCTTTTTTCCGATATGCGCCAAGAAATTTTTCCTTCCTTCAATCCGCAACAAACTTTCACCGCGGTATTGTGTGTCCAGATTCATTCATGCTTTTGAATTTCAACCAATACATTAAGATTTCTTTAATCTTTCTGTTCGAAATAACTCTTTCAGTGACACTCTGCTAATTTCCCCTGTATTTGTGCATTTTAATAAAATTTTTTATCACTGCTACACAGCTATTCATTGAACCGTTTAACTGTCGTTTTATTTTGTCTATTTTCATTGTTAACGGTTAAAACTGAAGTTCTAGCCGATGGTGTATGTGTCATAGTGTCACACCTTTGGCACTAACAGAGTGGAGCAAATGGTCGCTCGAGATGTTAACATTCACTCAAGGGTGAGAACTGGAAGGACGGACAGTTAGTGAGTGAGTGAGTGAGAGAGAGAGAAAGAGAGAGAGAGAGAGAAAGAGAGAGAGAGAGAGAGAGAGCTATACTAACCCAAGTGTCGAGCAGTGTGCGGAAGCTGGAACGATCAACCACAATAAATTGTAGAAACAAAACTTGCGCGACCTTTCATTACCTGAAGAGCGGAAAGGTTTACACGAAAGGCTGTGTGTAGATAGCTTGGAAGAAGATAAGATTTTAACAATTCGCCTATGTCAAGCTAGCTGGAGACAACACTACTACTATTAACACGGAGATACTAAATTGTCTCAAAACTGTGTTTCAGCTGCACAGGAAAAAGCTTCTATGCTCGAGTACCGAGTACTACGCTGCACTGCAAAAGTTGAACGAATGTGTATGTTGAGCCATTTGGCAACTCTGGTGTACCATTATGAACCGTTAGCAATACACCAATTCCAATGCCCAGCCTGAACGACAGTGGTGCAAGGCATCGGTTTTACTTTTTCTCACGCAAACCATTATTAACAAATCCGCTTCAAAAACAGCATACAGTATGGTTCAAATGGCTCTGAGCACTATGGGACCTAACTGCTGAGGTCATCAGTCCCCTAGAACTTAGAACTACTTAAACCTAACTAATCCAAGGACATCACCCACATCCATGCCCGAGGCAGGATTCGAACCTGCGACCGTAGCTGTCACGCGGTTCCAAACTGTAGCGCCTAGAACCGCTCGACCACCCCGGCCGGCAGCGTACAGTATGTAAGACAATTAACTTTGCTTTTAATTCGCCTTATCAGGTTACCACAGTCACTCAATGTTTCACCAAACTTTAGGACTCAAGGAGGCCTTGTCACTAACCAGTACAATGTTTCAGTGTTTTCGTTATGTACGCTTGGCCCAACCAATACGCAGTCGGGGTCTTGACGACTCACTGTCTGCTCGAAACATCCGGCAGGAAACCCCACTTATGCAAATTACACAGCGTCACTCCCATCTTTATGCTGTTCAGCTAACGACGCATTACGAACAATACAGCTTGCCGCCAGTGTGTGCGTGAATGGGTGGGAGGGGAGGGCGGGGGGAGAGCTGCATTCTCCAGTTGACGCCTTCTCTTTGCGAAGCTTCGCTCTTCTGACATTCTCCACACAATATGAAACTTTTTCAGGATCCTGTGCCTGTCTGCAAAGATACACACGTTGGACGACTAACTTACGCCTGCGATTAGCATGAAATTGCTTATATTTGCAGGCGATAACAGTATTAGCAGAATCTGACCATAGTTTTCAAAAACGCCAT
This sequence comes from Schistocerca cancellata, assembly GCF_023864275.1. NCBI lineage: Eukaryota > Metazoa > Arthropoda > Insecta > Orthoptera > Acrididae > Schistocerca > Schistocerca cancellata. The sequence goes on along the minus strand of NC_064633.1, from coordinate 344,874,524 downwards.
AGAAGGCATGGATAAGATATTCCAGGTACTTATCATACGAAAACAAATAAGAAGAAAATTGAAAACACAGTATGCAGTAAAGTGTTACTAAATTCGGGTGGAAAGAATCAAACAAGTCACCAAGTTTAAGCATATAGTTAGTACAATATTAGAGCATACTAATTTCTGACAGAATATTAACTGTAATTTCACAAACTTTAGTAGCACTCAATAGTAAAAGTACTAACATAGAACAAGATTACTTTAACGCGTCACGCTAGCACGGGAAATTAATTTCTCGCTGTGGGGCGGAACGCGTATTTATGCTTCCTTTCTTCTAGCGACGCTGCTTTTCCTATTATTCGCCCTGGGACGGTGTTACTATCTAAATGCTCTAGGCTACTATTTTAATATACTGACCGTTTATTTTAAAAGTGCTGTAAGTTCATTCTTTAGAAAAACAATACAAAATGTAAAATTATTCGTGATGACTGGGTGTTGTGTGATGTCCTTAGGTTAGTTAGGTTTAAGTAGTTCTAAGTTCTAGGGGACTGATGACCATAGATGTTAAGTCCCATAGTGCTCAGAGCCATTTGAACCATTTTTGTAAAATTGTTTTTACACTAGATTAAAAACAAATTGTGTGAATTTCATTTGTTCAGTAAGCTCTCTCAGGGTAATACGAAAATTGTATTCACAGCTGTTCGTTGCACCTGGCTAATAGGTAATAAGTTATACGTTAGTGTTTTGCTGGCAATTTTTGGAGTCAAGTGTGAGCCACCGGTGGTAAGTACCACCCGATTGGGATCTAGTGCAAACCACATGTGGTACACACCGGCGTGAACTGGCAAATACCAGGAAACAGTACTAAAAGAAATTTCGTTTCGGTTGTTTCCCTCTGTGGCTTGAAGAAAGACAATAGGGAAAGCAAAACAAGTTACAGAAGTTTTAGAAATGAGTCCTTAACACGCCATAAAAGATCGTTGTGGAGGACTGTCATGGAACAGGCTGACATATGGAATGGACACTTATGTGCATGATGTCCTTCAATACTTATAAACCTTAGCAGTAAACGCGAGAAAAGAAAGCACAACAGAGTCACTGTAGTACATCTAGCATCTAATACAGAAAATGACAATTTACTGTGAACTGAAGAGAAATGTGGAATATAGAGACGAATTGAGGACGGTGCATGGCAGTTGCCGGATTGAAACAATCGCATCAGAAATATTAATCCTGTTTCCCTGAGAACAAAACATTATACGCAGGATGGCCAGATTTTATGAGTGGCCGTCTGTCTACGTCGACATTTCAAAAGAGCACAGGGTTGTGCTATACTGTGTCCCAAAATGCAGAAATAAAGTCACAATTGTCGCATCCGTGTTATTCTACAAACGAGGCCTTCTGATACGAGGTGGCGGGTATTAGAAGATTACGTGCAGTTTGTTTATTATAACAACAGATAACAAAGTTGTGCGAATGCAACACCATCTACTGATTGTTCACTAAGGCAAGTCACTTTTCATTCAGCAGTCTGACAAGGGGTGAAAGCGAAAAAAAATGGCTTCGCAAAATCCCAAATGAGAAGAGCATGCAGTAACTACTTTTATCTCCAAGAGGATCTACAGTTACTCAAATTCATCAGTTCTGCCTATCAGCTAGTGTGCCTACAGTGGTGAGTAAAAGGAGGACTACAAATGATGTCGAGGCAAACGGCTATTCGAATGTGCACGACAAGAGCGCAGTGTCATGACCACTGTCCAGACCTATGCCATTACGCAACATAAGGGCTAAAACATGCGACCTGATCGTGACTGGTATTCTGGCTAATGAATTTCCTCACATGAACGCACCACTATTTACACTATTATTGCAGAAAAGCACGAATTGTAAACTACACGCAATGAAGGTACAGGGAAGCCTTGCCGATCAGTAAAAAGAAGGGCATGCGCCGCAGGGTTTTGGACCTCTACCGACAAGATGCAGACATTTATTTTAGCACATTTGTACGGGCGATTAAACGTTGATATCTTACACAAACGAAGGGAGTATTTACTCGAGTTGAAAAAGGAAGATTATAGTTTTCTAGAACGGTCAACAACTGTTGATTTTAGGCAACATGGGAAAAGAATTACAGCTGGCGTCGACGCGATAATCAAAATCCTGCCACACACGGGCCGACCTGTCTTCCGAGACTGTGGTTGTTGCTCCCTCAAGCCTCCTTTACAAAATCCCATGAAAAATAAAGCACAAGGGGGTAATATCCGGTTAGCTAGGAGACCACTTTAGCAGACATTGGCCTGCTGCTCCACCACGACCAATCCAACGATAGCAATGTTCAGATAAGCCCTAACATCACGGTGAAAATGTGAAGGTGCGCCATCTAAATGAAAGACAAGTTCTCTTATTCTGTTTGCAACAATGGCATCACCCAGTTCTACAACATCCGGAGGCAGAACTCTAGTAGCAACGAATTCTTCAAGAAAAAAGGATAAATTGAAAAACGGTCCATAAAGTTTCCTGTAAGACATGGCACAAAAAAACACTGACCTTCGGAGAATCTCGCTCGTCTTCAACATTGTTATGCGGGTTTTCGGTTCCGTATGTCCTACAACTGTACCTGTTTACTTTCCCATTTTTATGAAATGTTGGCTCGTCCGAAAAACATTATCGAGTTCACAAAACCATCATCTTCCATATGCAATGCACAACTCGAATCGCTGGTCTTTTTCTTTAGGACGTAACTTATGCACTCACTGTAGTCTGTATGGTTTCACGTTTAACGTTTTACGCAAAACATGCTACACATTCGTTGCTGATTTGCCAACTCACGTGAGGCTCTGCCCTATGCACATTTTTGCCGGACTCCTCGTGAAACCTTCTCTCACTCTTTCAATGTCATTTGCATGCACACCTGCCCAATTGCTTCTCTTCTTCTCAAACAAACACCCAGTTTCAACGAACTTCACATGCCAACTGTAGATTGCCTTCCTGGATGGTGCTGCTTTCTCGTACTTCATCCTAAATTTTTATTAGACATCTCTTGCGTTCTTTATTTTGTCAAGTTCTAGCCGCAGAAAGCCTTCTCAGTTCCAGAAAGCGTCATCTTTATTATGATACTGTCTAGCAACTACACAAGGAACTAAACGTCACATTTTTAATGAGGAAAAAACTTTGAAGTTTACTGTTTCAAATAATGTATATTGTTACTTTGTAATGCTACTCGTTCGGTTACAATAGATTTTTTTAAATTGTTCCCGGACTTTTTGAAACAGTAGAGGGTTGATACCTGGCCAAGTCAAGGGGGCAATACCGATGTCAATTCCGATCGGGAAATTTTGCATTTTTTGACAGGTCACTATCCCATCTTGAACGGCTCAAGTTCAGAGAGCCGTCTGCTGATGTGTAGTCGAAGGAACTCCAGAACATACTGCCTTCTATTCCCCATCATTTAACTTCTGTTAACATCAGATCTGTACACGGCTAGGGGAACAGAGGTTCTATATCTTCACAGCCTGAGCCAAATCTGCAAGACCAAACAGAAGTGGGAACAGCCATAGAATGCAAGCAACTGGCTGCGGGGTGGAAACACTACTTATGTTCCGAGGCCACATCCCCCAACTTCTGTGACGGGAACTTACCAACATCTCTTTCTATTTTCCAATCTCTTTCCTCAAACTATCTTTTTACTTACATGTCTTCAGTTGTTCTGTGTATATCTTTTCGATTAAGCAGTAGCTGACCAAAACACTAACAATAATAGAACGAATGACAGTTCTTTTAAACTATCCAGTAACACTGTACACAAATGTGAATGAATTATTTTAATTATGATTGTTAGTTGTGTAACTGATGGAATATAAGATCCGTCAAGGTATCTAGAATGCGAGCCATGAAGTACATGCAGCAATAAATAAATAAATCTATTTCCGTTGGAAAATTTTCGACTACACATCCTTCTCGACCTCGCGCTGACTGATTATTATTTCTTTTTGCCCCTGCCGCTGTCAGCTGGGTTGAAAGGTAAGTGCTTACACGTGAACGGCTATTACGTGTATACATGAGGTAGGTTGAATGGGAAAAAAAAATCGTTCAAATGGCTCTGAGCACTATGGGACTTAACATCTGAGGGCATCAGTCCCCTAGAACTTAGAACTACTTAAACCTAACTAACCTAAGGACATCACACACATCCATGCCCGAGGCAGGATTCGAACCTGCGACCGTAGCGGTCGCGCGGTTCCAGACTGAAGCGCCTAGAACCGCTCGGCCACAACGGCCGGCGGTTGAAGGGAAAACTAAACGCGTTAGTAAAAACTTTGTTCAAGAAATATAAATCATTTTTATAATAAACGTTCCATACTTTTTGACTACGTCTAATAAATGCCTGTTCTCCCATGTAAATGGCGCTTTTCGTCCTTAGAAGAAGTCACTGCTGTTTACCTTACAATGAATAAAATTCAAGAAATTAAATTTTTACTAAGCGGTTGCTGTACAACAGCGTTCTTGCAAGGACTTTGAAAAGCCGTCAATAAGCGCCATAAATTAAATGGGTTCGTAGTGCACTCTGTGTATATTTACGGGACGAACAAACTCCAGACAAAATTTCTCGATGAAAACTAGTATTTGATACCAGCGATTAGCACCCGATGAACATTATTTAAAAAGTAAGCTGTGTCACGAATCTGTTAAGCAATGAGATCACTTCGTATATTTCAGACTATGAGCCTCCCTCTACGTGCAAAACACACACACACACACACACACACACACACACACACACTAATCTGCGGAGATCAGACATGGGAAAGGGATGTACGACAGAGAGAACATGTTTCGTCGCGAAATTTGACGAGGTGCCAAAATGATAACGTGGCTCTTTACGAATATATAGATTTCTCAGATTTCCTCGGAAAACATTGCTTTAAAAGGATAACAGTACAATCAATTTTACTTATTTTACTGATTCCGTACGTAACACTTCCTAACAATACGTAGACCCAATCAAGTTCGTATTAACAAATTTGTTACACTTTCACACTGAAACTTGCCATTGCGGCATTGCTTTTCCAAATTTATCTTTCAGGTTACGACAGCCCACAGCAGTCTTTATAACTGTTCAAATAATAATACGTTTCCCCAACGGAAGCTACTGACTTAGAATGACGATACTGACTCATCAGTGATTTTCGGGAGTAATCGCACGCACCCTCCGCGAATAAACCGAGTAACAACTTACTGCTGTCCTACCAGTCGACGGAAAACTTCTAAACTCATTTTTCTTTACATTAGCAAAACATTCAAAAGATTCTAGTACGACTGAACTGCACGCGCCCATTCCGTCGCGAATTTAGTTCCTGCCAAGCAACTACGGGAGCAACGCACTCTCCTCGCCGCAGGTTCGTTCTTTCGCTCAATTTACTTTCACCTCTTGTCTTCAGGCATGGAATCCTGACCGCAAGACAGCTACATAATCACGAACTGGTAATACTTCCTGCTAACTCAGGAGTTACCGAGATTACTACTGCACATCCTCCGATACAACAGTTGTCATAAATGTCTCCAGTCAATTTGTCCATTCTTCAGTATGTGTATTTCTTTTTACGTATACGTGATTACTCTGCTATGCACAATAAAGTGCCTGGCTGTGGTTCAATGAGCCACCTTCAAATTGTCTCCCTACCGTTCCACTTTCGAACGGCGCGCGGGATAAACGAGCACTTAATTTTTTCTGTGCGAGCACTGATTTCTCTTTTTTTATAGTGATGATCATTTCTCCCTATGTAGGTGGGTGCCAACAGAATGTTTTCGCAATCGGAGGAGAAAACTGGTGATTGAAATTTCATGAGAAGATCCCGTCGCGACGAAAAACGCCTTTGTTTGAATGATTGCCACTCCAATTCACGTATCATGTATGTGGCACTATCTCCCCTGTTTCGCGATAGTACAAAACGAGCTGCTCTTCTTTGGACTTCCTTGACGTCATCCGTCAGTCCCACCTGATGCGGGTCCCACACCGCATAGCAGTATTCCAGAATATGGCGGACAAGCGTAGTGTAAGCAGTCTCTTTGGTAGACCTGTTGCACCTTCCAAGTGTACTGCCAATGAATCGCAGTCTTTGGTTTGCTCTACCCACAATATTATCTATGTGATCGTTTCAATTTAGGTTATCTGTAATTGTAATCCCAAAGTGTTTAGTTGAATTTACAGCCCCCAGATTTGTGTGACTTATCGCGTAATCGAAATTTAGCAGATTTCTTTTAGTACTCATGTGAATAACTTCGCACTTTTCCTTATTCAGGGTCAATTGCCACTTTTCGCACCACACAGATATCTTATCTAAATCATTTTGCAAGTCGTTTCGATCATCTGATGACTTTACAAGACGGTAAATGAGAGCATCACCTGCAAACAATCTAAGACGGCTACTCAGATTGTCCCCAATGTCGTTAATATATATCAGGAACAACAGAGGGCCTATAACCCTTCCTTGAGGAACGCCGGATATTACTTCTGTTTTACTCGATGACTTTCCGTCTATTACTACGAATTGTGATCTTTCTGACAGGAAATCACAAATCCAGTCGCACAACTGAGGCGATATTCCATTGGCACGCAGTTTGGTTAGAAGACACTTGTGAGTAACTGTGTCGAAAGCCCTCTCGAACTCTAAAAATATGTAATCAATTTGACATCCCCTGTCTATAGCACTTATTACTTCATGAGTGTAAAGAGGTAGTTGTGTTTCGCAAGAACGATATTTTCTGAATCCCTGCTGACTATGTGCCAATAAATCGTTTTCTTCGAGGTACTTCATAATGTTCGAACACAGTATATGTTCCAAAACCCTACTGCAAATCGACGTTAGTGATATAGGCCTGTAATTCAGCGGGTTACTCCTACTTCGCTTTTTGGGTATTGGTGTGACTTGAGCAATTTTCCAGTCTTTAGGTACGGATCTTTCTGTGAGCGGGTGGTTGTATATAATTACTAAATATGGAGCTATTTTATCAGCATACTCTGAGAGGAACCTGACTGGTATACAATCTGGACCGGAGGCCTTGCCTTTATTGCGCGATTTAAGCTACTTTGCTACACACAGGATATCTACTTCTATGTTTCTCATCTTAGCAGTTGTTCTTGATTGGAATTCAGGAACATTTACTTCGTCTGCTTTGGTGAAGGAGTTTCGGAAAACCGTGTTTAATAACTCTGCTTTGGTGGGACTGTCATCAGTGACTTCACCGTTTTTATAGCGCCGTGAAGGTGTTGGTTGCGTCTTGCCACTGGTATGCTTTATGTATGACCAGAATCTGTTTGGGTTTTCTGTCAAGATTCCGAGACAGAGCTTCGTTGTGGAAATTACTAAAAGCATCTCGCACTGAAATACGAGCTATATTTCGAACTTCTGCAAAACTTTGCCAATCTTGGGGATTTTGCGTTCTTTTAAATTTGACATGCTTTTTTCGTTGCTTCTGCAACAGCGATCTGACCCGTTTTGTGTACCATGGGGGTTCAGTACCACCACTTATTAATTTATGTAGTATATATATCTTAACTGCAGTCGATACAGTCTCTATCAGATCGAAAGGAGTGAAGACTCTCTTAAAAAGGCATTAAGAGCATTTTTATCAGATTTTTTAAATAGATATACTTTCCATTTCTTTTTGATGGTTGTAGGTGTTACGGTATTTCGCCTAGCAGCAACTGCCTTGTGGTCATTAATCCATGTATTCGTCACGATACTCACTATTTGTTCAGGATGTTGTTGCTAAGAGGTCAAGTATGCTTTCGCAATCATTTACGCTTCATGAACTAATTGTTCAAAATAATTTTCTAAGAAAGCAGTCAGTACAATTTCGGAGGACGTTTTATTACTACCGCCTGCTTTAAAGGTATAATTTTTCCAACATATCGAGGGTATATTATAGTCACCACCGACTATAACTGTATGAGTGTGTGACTTCTACAGGAAAACAGGTAGCAGTCGCAGTATATAAAAAGGACAAGAGCGGAAACTTTCGGGAAGAAGTGTGCAAGTAGTTTTATTAACTCTCGCACCAATAACCATTATAACTTAGACTACTCAGTCCTCAGAAACATGGAATTACTCTTTCCGTTTCTCAAGTTAACGAGTAATAGTTTCCGTAAAATCAATGATCCAACATTTAAATTTAGTTGGCCAGCTAAGTTAATCAAGACTTCCTTCAATGAACGTACCATCAAGTTCGTCAGGTCCTTTTTGGCAAACCCAATAAGCAAACGGTATACTCCTGTTCCAAAAGTATATCCGGTTTCCCAAACGCTCATTTATTTCAGTTTCCTGGAAGGGTTGCCTAACAGACCCGCAAAACTGTACGCCTTTATCTCTGAGATCAGTCTGCTGTGGAATTTGAGAACAAGGTTTACGCTCACGTACAATGGTGTCCAAAATTAAAGCAATAACCCGCTATTTCCCTGTCTTGTGTCTAATTCATGATATAATCTTACAAATTTTCAACAGATGTCGGTGCGATTGTGTTCTACACGCAAGATGGCATTCCGGTCAACGGACAATCACGCCAACGATGACGTCAGGTCACTTATCAGACGGGGCAGTGTTTCCCGAATAGTCCCGCATCTACAATCGCTGTGCACAGAATCCCAGACAGTACAGTAAGGCACACACAAGTCGCCTAACAGACTCTCTGCGGTGGAGGGCCATAGGAAGAATGGAAACAGAACACTCCCGATGGCTTAATGTGAATATTCTGTTGTTTCTCGGCATGGCGACAGTTTAGAGAGACTGAAACTGTATTCCGAAGATCAGGGCAGGGCCGAACACGTGTGACGTCAGAAAGAGGATCGTTATTTGGTTGTACGGGCACGACGGTACTGCCTTAGTATTGCACGGCAACTAGCATCTCATCTCGCAGCATCTACTAGCTGTACTATATATCGAGGCAAACTGCATCGGCAGAGTGGCTTTTGTTGTCGGAGACCTGCTGTATGTGTGCCTCCGACGCTTCTTCGCAGAAGGTAATGTCTACAGTGGAGTCGTCAACATGCTAGCTGGACTGTTGAGCAAGACGCCAATGTGCTTTTCACACAAGAGCCCAGATCTGGTCTAGACTCTAGATAGTGATTCTCGACAGATTCGCATCGGGAGGGAACGTGATCAAGATTTCGGGATCCAAATATTATGAGAAGAGAGCGATGTCGTGGAGGATCCCCAATGGTGTGGGCAGGGATTATTTTGGCCACTCGAACACCTCTTCAGGATACAGTACGGGTGAATCGACAAGGGTTAACTGCTGTCATGTATCGTGACCAGATCTTGGGACCACAAGTGCGGTTGTTGTGAGGTGCTGTTGGCCCAGACTTCACACTGATAATGCTCGACCTCATAGAGCACGAATGGTTGGTGTTTTCTGGGAAACGGAAGATATTGCACACATGCCGTGGCCAGTTTTCTCCCCATATTTGAATGCCATAGAGCATGTCTAGGATGCATTAGGGAGACTGGTTGCATCATGTCAGCATCTTGGAGAGTTCCAAAACTTGCGAGCAGCTCTGCAGGAAGAATGGTCGTTATTGCCTCAGCATTAGGTTGATGATATCATTGACAGTACGCCCCCTCGTTGCTGCCAGAGTGGTCGCACCCCATACTTAACACATTAACCAGTTGTCGGAATGTGTGTGTGTGTGTGTGTGTGTGTGTGTGTGTGTGTGTGTGTGTGTATATATAAATCCGTTAAGCTGGCTAAAGGAAGGGCTTTTTTTGAAATGGTTTGCGTTCTGTATTCTCTACATAGTAAAATAAAAACAATCACCTGTTTATAATGTTTTGTGGCAAAATACACGCAACCTTGCAAACTTTCCGCTTGTTGCTTTAATTTTGGACACCAGTGTATTTTGACACTTACGGAGACCAAAAATCTCTGTACGAATTGACATGTATTCCTCAAACAACCATCGTGTGGAACCTACCTCGCTCTCTTCGCACACCAATCCAGAAGGCAGTAGAGCCTTGGGCCTAGGTTGATGGGATGTTCCTCTTCTTCCAGAAGGCGTTCGAGACAGTTCCGCACTCTTGCATAAGGAGATGATGATGATGATGATGTTTGGTTTGAGGGGCGCTCAACAGCGTGGTTATCAGCGCCCGTACAATTATCCAATCTTTGCTCAGTCCAATTGCGCCACTTTCCTGGATGATGATGAAATGATGAGGACAACACAAACACCCAGTCATCTCGAGGCAGGTGAAAATCCCTGACCCCGCCGGGAATCGAACCAGGGACCCCGTGCTCGGGAAGCGAGAACGCTACCGCGAGACCACGAGCGGCGGACACTCTTGCATAAGGAATATCATACCAGCTTTGTCACTGTATTGAAAAGTTCCTAGCAAATAGAACACAACGTGTTATTTTTAACGCATAGAAATCTCCAGTAATAGAAGCAACTTCAAGCAAGGGAGTATTATAATTTACATATTGTTTCTCAAGTCTACATTCCTATATCTCAACACATACTAATCGTACAGGGATGAATGAGGTTATCATTAGAAAGGTCTTTTAAACGGCTTCCGACATTGGACACCGATTCTGCGCTATAAGTTACTATTTGTGGGAAATAGTAATATTAAGTGACTTAACTATCATATCTATATTTTACAAAGCTAATTTATTAATACCGAACAAAAGCCTCCCTTTTCATACCATATTACTATAAACACCATTTTTAAGTACTTATCAATTGGGTAACTTGTGTATGGTATTGTCAAAAATAATAACCGCGACCACTGCGGTAGTCCATTCTCTCTGCCCGTCGTACAACTTAACTTTTCGAAACGAATATCTTTTCCGAAACGAGAAACATATTTGTCATTGTTACCTTGAACCCTATTGCTACTGCGGCTATCGTGCTTATTGTAACTGAAAATGTTTAACGAGTTACACTTATCGGTTATGTCGCCCTACTGACAGTCCCTGATTTCTGCACGTCGTACAACCCGGGACAAATATTCGGAGTGCAACACACATTTTTGGACACACGAAAATGTAGGGCCTATCCACAAGTATCAAATTCATGGTTAATATTTCAAGTCATTCGATTCATTTTTAAACATGTCTTCCCTTCATTCCCACAACTACACTTATTCCAAATACTATTACTGAAAAGTATAAAAGTGCTTAAGTTTCGCACGGGTCGTCTGGTTGGACCATTTGCTGTTCACAATCTACTTATAAATAGTATAGCGGACAACGTCGGATAATGCTGTTGTAAATAGTCATAACGGTGGGTAATTATAGCGAAATGCAAGGAGAACTTCAGGGGGCCAACGCTGCGTTCAATGACTGGCAACTGACTCAACATACTAGTAAAACAAATGGAACATACTGCGCATAAGTAGGCGAAAAGGCAACCTGTTATATGATTACGCGATTTCAGAGCCATCACTGGAAGCAACCAAAGCTATTAAATAGCTGTGAACATGTGTATGGAGCGATTTAAATTGGAAAGACCACTTGAAACTGAAGTTAGGATAACAATTTATCAATTTCACTGGCTCCGTGGTCGTGTACTATTTTAAGAAATACAGCAAACAGCCACATTTTTGGCTAACTTTTATTTACGGGAATATTCGTTCCAGGCTTTCACACATCTTCAATTAGCCTAATACATAATCCAATCTTAAGCTGTGCATCGTTAAAACATCCGACTGCTGCAGCATCAAAACTGCTGTCGATATTTCAACGATTCACAACTGAAGATTGAAATAACACACAGAACTGGAAACACACTGTAAAAGCAAGGGATGCCAATGACAAACAACACAGTTCAACAAAGGCTAAGACAAGACAAAAGAACCTCAGACAAATTCAGCAATGCAGAAATATACCAACTCACATGTGACTCCCGTCAAGCCCACTGCATAGGACAAACAAGCAGAAACTTCAGAAGAATGTAGACAGACCACATGAGACTACTGAAATCGAAACTTATCTATAAAAACTGGAACACACCAACAGTTTATACCGGAAACTAACAACAAGAGAAAATTATGACACATAGAAGGCTATAGTGAAAGGGAGAAACGTAATGAACGAAAACAACACTTAGCAAAACACATTCGTTTACCAACTTTACCACTATGAGAGAACTGACAAACAAACACACACACACACACACACACACACACACACACACACACACACACACACACACACAAACAAACAAATAAATAAGGGATAGAAGGAGTCGAACTCCCGCTACAATTCAAAGCCTTCACGCAATATGCGATACATTCTCGCGACGCACGAGAACAGGCAAGATGGTGTAATGTTTCGAATTACGACCAAGGTCCAAAAAGTACGATGTTTTCTGTTTGAAAGCAGCTGCAAACCGACCAATGAACTTGAGTACAAGACAAAATATGTAAAAACCTAGTGCGCATCAAAACGCAATCCCAATAGCATAATGCTGACATATATGAATTTACTTTTTCATATTTGTTTACAAACAGCCACTCTCATACAGTTGCAAATGACATGCTGTATGTCGAAGAAACGCCAACAAAAACAGAGAAAGTACGCTGGAAACAGTGGTAAAAATCATGCTGTGATTTAAAGTATATAAGGTATTATGGAACTATCCACAGAAAATTTCTGGAACCAAACAGTACACATGTAATACTGTTTTGTAGTGTTTATGACTGTGCTATGTTTTGCATGTGTTAGAATTGAAGAACCGACTGATGATGACTATATTCTCGCTTAAACTAGTTTGGGAGTAAATAAATAAAAAACGAAAGTAATTTGCATCAAGGCGGTCCCGCAATTCCATATTGTAATTGAGATATGTATTGTGCCCGTTGAAGATGGGCGAGAGTCCGAAACGCGTAATAGCACAAATAAAAATACATAAAAATAGCTGGTTGCTGTATTTCTTAAAATAAACTTAAGAAGGGCAGAGGCCAGAAATATTGGAAGAATGCTCAGGAAGTGTAGTCCAACCACGAAGGTGGCAGCTTAGAAAATTTTAGTTGTATCGATACCGCCAGTGTCGCACGAACATAATCTGGACTGATAGATGAAGTATGCAAATCAGGGTAGCGCGTTTAGTCCCACGTTCTTTTAGTAATCGTGAAAGGGTCACGATGACGCTCTGTCAACTCCAGTTGCAGATGCTACATGAGAGGCGTGCGTGTTATGCTGTGACTTACTTTTAAAATTCCGGGAGTGTACGTTTCTAGATGAATCAACCAACATATTGCTTCTCCTTATGAATATCGCGTGAGAAGGCTGCGAAAATAAATTCAAAGGTCTTTGGCCTCACACGGAGGCTTACCTAAAGTAGTTCAGCACACCTTTCGCGACTGGCGCAGGGAAGGGGAGGGGAGGGGAGGAGACAATAGTACAAATTGCACCCTCCGCTACACACCATTAGGCAACGTGCAGAACAAATTTAGATCACCATGATATCTCCTGGACGTGATCAACTTTTTGTTCCGTGTCGTTGTTACACAAGTTTTTGAGTTTTTGGCGTAGCAGCGGTGGGGGGGGGGGGGGGGGGGGAAGAGAGAGAGAGAGAGAGAGAGCTGGAAGACAACGTTCTTCAGAGAAAAAGCTCATCAGAGACGAAACACAAGCTCATGCTCATGCGTATAGAAGCGGTCGTAGTTTATTTAGGAACGCCACGGAAAGTATCAGGGTGGCTCCCTGATGCGCGCTGCGGGTCTTTTTGGCTCGGATGAAGCCGCGGAGACTTGTGGCCACTGATTGTGAACCAGCAGCTGCGGCTGTTAAATGCGCTGTGGAGCTGTACGGTCCCGCCCCTGCGCCGTCGTTAGTATGCGGCGTGCGAGGTCCCATAACGACCGCCTGGAGTCCCGTCCCTTCCACACACTGGCTGCTCTCTGGATTCCAGCGCTAGAAAGCGCCCGGGATTTCCCAGACTAACTGCGCAACCAAAAGATGCCGCCCCGCACGTACTTCTCCATACTGGCGAAGGCAAGCTGTATCGATCAAGAAGTTAAAGCAGAGGGAAAACGAACTAATTCAAGATCACTTTTTCTTCTCTTACTATATGAACCTTTTTACAATAATTGTTGCTCAATAATTATGCTTCTGCAATTCTCCACACCCTTGTGCCACCAATAAACATCGTCAGTAGTCGATGCTTCCATTACAGTATCTTCCTCCCGGACAAGTTTCATTTACTGTAGAATGAGATTTTCATTCTGCAGCGGAGAGTGCGCTGATATGAAACTTCCTGGCAGATTAAAACTGTGTGCCCGACCGAGACTCGAACTCGGGACCTTTGCCTTTCGCGGGCAAGTCCTGTACCATCTGAGCTACCGAAGCACGACTCACGCCCGGTACTCACAGCTTTACTTCTGCCAATATCTCGTCTCCTACCTTCCAAACTTTACAGAAGCTCTCCTGTAAGGTGGAAGGTAGGAGACGAGATACTGGCAGAAGTAAACCTGTGAGTACCGGGCGTGAGTCGTGCTTCGGTAGCTCAGATGGTACAGCACTTGCCCGCGAAAGGCAAATGTCCCGAGTTCGAGTCTCGGTCGGGCACACAGTTTTAATCTGCCAGGAAGTTTCATTTACTGTGTTTACACGTGGTTCGCAAATCTGTTTTTCGGAAACACATTTCCCAGTACAGCTTCTGATTGGATTCTAATACTGACTCTGGAAATGTGGTAGCAGCAGCCTGTTTCCCTCTTGCACAGTCTATATAAACGCTCCAATATTTTTGAAACATGTTCAGGTTGTTAGTATCAGTCTTCTTTTTACAAAGGTCGACTAGTCTGGACGGAGTGAATTATTGTACAACAATGGAGAAGTAGAAATATTGGACTGAGCAAGAAATTATCGATCTCCTACATTTAACTGAAGGGAAACAACCGAAGTATCGACTATATCGTGACACAAAACAACTTCTTTTGAGAGCCTTTCGTGTAAGACAACTAACGATTGGAACACAGGTATTTGACCGGGATAGCAAAACCGATTCAGGTCTTAATCTGTCGACATGACAACGAAAAACTATTTTCGAAGTTTGGTTTTCGACTTCCGGAAGTTATGTCGCATGTAAACGTATCTAACTGCCATGTCTCACCAACTCGTCCCCAGTAGTTGAGACATTAGTAGGCTTGTTTCTCTTGAAATGTCTGACACACCTACGTTCCCATACCTTCACTCTGCAGTTTACTATAACGTACCGCTGTAACCACAATCTTCCCAGTTCCTCAAGTCCTCATTTGACTCCAATGCAGCAATGAGTATCAAACGCATAATTTTAGGAATTAGGACTTCAGTTTTACATTATATTTAACCCTAGGATGCACGGTGCCGAAAACATACATGAATGCATATGCAGAGCCTCCAAGGCCCTGTCCTAATTTAAAATTTTCCTCTTTTCATATAATCATTCTTGGGAGTTAAATTTATATCTGTCAAATTTATTGAAAGATTCCTAAGATACAGTAACAGGATCTGGTGGGCCTGATTAACATTTTATTAATTTTTTTAAAAAACTCTGAGTGAATTTTTATTAGTTACATCCATTTACATACAACAATAATTTAATTAATTCACTTATAAGTTGCAGTTTACATTTTATAACATTTATTACATCAATTTCTTCAATTAAAATATACTCATTATTCACAATATTATGTATATAGGCAATATTTTCACAAAACTTATTATCCATTGTTCACATAAAATTGCATTTTTCTTAGTTTTCAACATGTGACAAACAAGAAGCACAAAGAACGCCACTATGTTCCTTACAAATGTTGGTTTTACACTTAATACATATGATAGCACTTTTCCCGTGTTTATTATATGGCCAGTAAATGCATATTCTTTTTCCTGAAACAGGTAGTTGGTTCGGCAATATGACATCTTTTTGAACACCACATCTTTGCATGGTATCAACGATTTTCTTTGGAAGATTAGAGATCTGAATATGAAGTTCCATTAGTGGTCTTACCATTTCCTCTGCTAAATCTATTAGGATCAAACGCCTTTTATCCCTTCTTCCACTATGGTATGTCAGATGTTGGGCGGAAAATAAAACTTCACTGTTCATTGCTCCGACGTCCATCATATTCATCCATAATGCAAATGGCCATCTTCTTGTTTGTCTCTTGCAAGTGTAATAACGAATTTTCTGGTCCATTTGATCTACTCCACCCTTCGTAGAGTTATAGAAATTTATTATATCTGGTTTCTTTTTTCCATGAGTTTCATCAATGTTTCTGTCGTGATGCATTGTGCTAATGAGAACTACAGACTTTTTCTTTTTGGGAACATAACTCACCATTGTAATGTCACCTCCAAATACAAACAAAGACGAATGAATCGCTCTTGAGGCAGATGGTTTGATCTCATTAGGACTTTTTGGTTTATTTTGTTTGATTGTTCCCACCACTGTAATTTGCTTCTGAATCATCTCTTCTGCCAGCTGCACACTAGTAAAGAAGTTGTCAACAGTAATAGTTTTGAAGATCCTTCAATGCTTTTAGCAAGATCATTCACCACATTCAATCCAAGGGGCTTCCTTCCCGTGTAAACAAATTCCGTCTAAATCATATGCAGATGTAGCATCACATAACCAAAATATTTTTATGCCATACTTGGCTGGTTTAGAGGGCATATACTGGGTGAAGCTGCATCTTCCACGGAATGGGACTAGCTGTCAACTGTGAGCGAATCATTGGGAATCATTCTATTTCTACACTTGTCAAGAAATAGTTCCCATACATAGCGAACAGCTGCACGTTTGTCATCTGCAGATCGAGATTCACGGATACGCCTATCATCAAATCTAATCATTCTCCTTATATCCTCGAATCTATTTAGTGACATGGTGGCCTTATATGTAGGATTTGCCTTTCCATCCAAGAATAATTCTCTAATAGGGACATCCCAACTCTTCTCAACACCAGAAAGCAGTAAAAGACGAAGAAAACCCTCCCTTTCACCAAGTGAAACGTTTTTCCACGTTTTACCACGTAAAGCAGCCACTCTTCTGCCTTCAATATTTGTGCAGTTGATGATTTCCTCTAGTATTTCATTGGAGATGAAATAGTCCCAGGCATCCTTAGGTTTACAGGTTTTCAAACCACGGGCTGGTGCCTTCTTTACGATATTATGGACAGGCGTACGAAAAGTTGCAGGAGGATCTAATTTCCAAATCGTTCCATTCCGACTAATGTATGTGTGGTCTTCTATACCTTTTGGTGGTGGTTCTTCATTTTCAGACCCTGATGAAGTAATATTATCGGAAAGATTGTCACCTGCCTCAATATTCACACCTGCTGGTTCATTGGCTGATTCTTCACTACTTGCATCTTCAAAAATATTTCCTTCCTCGCAAGAATCATCTTCTTCAAACCACTGAGCCAAACACTTTCAAAATTAGCTGCATTTGCATGTACTGACGCTCTTGCTTTGCGTGTCGAAGCCATAGCAAAAGGCGTGTCTTTCGAACAGCAGCTTGTGCAGCACTAAATGGGCCTTGAAGCAACGAACTACAGTAACAATGAGGCTGACAAGAGCAGAACAGGATAACAATACTATGCAATAATAAAAAATTTGATCACAAAAAGATCAACAATACACCGACATTGCCAATATGTGAAAGTAGTGTGTATTATTTTTTAGTTATACTATTACTACTACAGCTATTGCTGCTGTTGGCACTCCTGTTGCTGGAAATACCACTACAGTTAATTAATAACTGCTCCCAAACAAATGTTGAAGACAATATAGGCTAAAGAACATGTGTGAGGGCTTCTGAAGCCCTACTTATGCATTCACAGGGGTAGACTTTTTGAAATATACAAAAAACTTAAAAAGGTATCTCGTTCAGACTTGATAGGAGGAATGTCACAGTGTTAGTGAAAGAGTACTGGAAAGTAGTTTGAAATCAAACAAAAATATTACAGAATTTTTTAAAAATGAAGACATACAAGGGCCTCGGAGGCCCTGTATATGCATCCTAGGGTTAAAATCACATTGTTTTTCTTGGAGATTCTTCTATGTGCGTATCTTCGAAGTCGTCCGTCCTCACATTCCATTAATGATAGTCTAATCACACTGAACGTCACGTCTAAATATTCCACAATGAATTGCAGCCGTTGCAGGCGCTTTAACGGGCGACAGAACGGAACGACACCAAGTTCAATATGAAGCAAGTTTTGACGTTGACGGGACAGTGGCGTCAACTGGTAACGTCCCAAATTAGCGAATTCTTGCCACGCTAACTCGTGTTACAATAGTGAACTTTGTGGTTTATACGCCTTCTAAATCTTTATCTTATTGCTTAACATATTTTAGTGACATTAAGGAGGTTGCTCAGAGACCAATACTGAACATGAAAAATTAATTATGTTTTTCAATACCAAGAAAAAGAACACCGCCACGCTGCACGTACATAAGAACATACAGATACGTCCTACGAACCTTTTCTTTATGAAAATTTCTTGGAGAATGGAACTGTCAGCTTCGTTGAGAGATAAAGCGACAGTTTTTAAATTATTTGGCAATTATTAAGAAACCAAGACGCACAGGATTCTGCAAATAAGCGGACTACATTGCCTTCTAAATATTTAATCGAGCCAATGAATGTATAATTTCGAAATGTTTGTACCACACTCTTCCTATTCTTCCAGTTCTTAGGTGTGTGTAGTCGAGGCCCATATGCTAAGACCTTTGTCACGCACATCCGTTCAAATGGTTCAAAGGGCTCTGAGCACTATGGGACTTAACATCGATGGTCATCAGTCCCCTAGAACTTAGAACTACTTAAACCTAACTAACCTAAGGACAGCACACAACAACCAGCCATCACGAGGCAGAGAAAATCCCTGACCCCGCCGGGAATCGAACCCGGGAACCCGGGCGTGGGAAGCGAGAACGCTACCGCACGACCACGAGATGCGGGCCGCACATCCGTAATTAATGTTGTTCCGCTACATTAAATTCTACTTTACCGAGTGATGCGAAGTGACGTGGTGTTGACGTTGCGTGAAGTGACTAGAGGTTCAAGTGCAATGTGAATCTGCTTTAATACCCTATTATTACCAGAATTATTTCAGAAGTTCTATTTTGTCGACGCTAATTCTAACGTTTTGGTTGTTATTCTTGAGCCTGCTGCGGTTTCACTACCCGTTTTGTTTTGTTTTCTTTATTATTATTATTATTATTATTATTATTTTTGTTTACGCGAGATTCTAGTTAGAAGAAAAGTTGAATATGTTATTCAGGCTGCACGCGCCCTTCTTGCTTCCTGACAAGGATAATGGCAATGGCTAAATGTAATACTGGTATGTTTCTTCTTGCAATTTTGCTTCTATCGTGAACTTTTTATTTACGCGTCCTGCATCGTATCTTCAGTGTATAATTAAGAAAGCCGAGTTGAAAACTATCCCATTTCTAATCCATTCAATTTTGTGTGTGTGTGTGTGTGTGTGTGTGTGTGTGTGTGTGTGTGTGTGTGTGTGTTTTTGTTGGGGGGGGGGGGGGATGCAGTGGTTATTTTGAAGAGAAATTGCAGCGGAGAGCACTATGGGTAATTACTTCGAATGTGTGACCAGGAGCTCTCTTTGGGCACTCACTGTGGTTGAAATTAATTATTCGGCTGTTTATTATTTTGAAACAGCGTGTTTCCCCACATCACCTGTTTCGGAAACTCCGTTCAAAACCTGTCGGCAGGCACAGTTCACATCTTTATTTACTCACTGCCACATGGCGACGTCCATTTTACTTGCTACTTTGTGTACGAACCTCCCCCCTCCCCCCCCCCCAAAAAAAAAACAAGCGGCTAACATTGTAACATTTCTGGCTTATTCAGCCATCATATTAGGCTCCAGGAAGCTATTCGCAGGGCAGTGGAGATGCAAGAAGCATACAGATGACTCAATGTGGGACCGGTGACAGATGTTAGATTCGGTACCATTCCCGTAAGAAAGACCGCCTGCATGATGCTGCTGCTCTGTGATTGCTGTGTTCGGCGGTAGGGCGCCAAAACGTTAAACTTTAGTTGCAATTATTAATTAAACCTGTCATTCAAATTACTTAATTTTTTTTTAAATAAACCTCTCTCAACAGCCAGCTATCAATCAGTCATTTCAAAATTATTAAAATCAAAGCATTACTAAAACAAAAGACTGACGATATTACTGCCGATGCACTTCGGTGGCGTTCGGGTCACGCCTTGCTGGCTTGGCGCGCGAAGTGTCTCGGGCAGTCCAGCTCTCCACTTGTGACCGTTCCAGTACATAGACATCATGTCTGTTATAGCAGTATCTACATCTACATCTACATTTATACTCCGCAAGCCACCCAACGGTGTGTGGCGGAGGGCACTTTACGTGCCACTGTCATTATCTCCCTTTCCTGTTCCAGTCGCGTATGGTTCGCGGGAAGAACGACTGTCTGAAAGCCTCTGTGCGCGCTCTAATCTCTCTAATTTTACATTCGTGATCTCCTCGGGAGGTATAAGTAGGGGGAAGCAATATATTCGATACCTCATCCAGAAACGCACCCTCTCGAAACCTGGCGAGCAAGCTACACCGCGATGCAGAGCGCCTCTCTTGCAGAGTCTGCCACTTGAGTTTGTTAAACATCTCCGTAACGCTATCACGGTTACCAAATAACCCTGTGACGAAACGCGCCGCTCTTCTTTGGATCTTCTCTATCTCCTCCGTCAACCCGATCTGGTACGGATCCCACACTGATGAGCAATACTCAAGTATAGGTCGAACGAGTGTTTTGTAAGCCACCTCCTTTGTTGATGGACTACATTTTCTAAGGACTCTCCCAATGAATCTCAACCTGGTACCCGCCTTACCAACAATTAATTTTATATGATCATTCCACTTCAAATCGTTCCGCACGCATACTCCCAAATATTTTACAGAAGTAACTGCTACCAGTGTTTGTTCCGCTATCATATAATCATACAATAAAGGATCCTTCTTTCTATGTATTCGCAATACATTACATTTGTCTATGTTAAGGGTCAGTTGCCACTCCCTGCACCAAGTGCCTATCCGCTGCAGATCTTCCTGCATTTCGCTACAATTTTCTAATGCTGCAACTTCTCTGTATACTACAGCATCATCCGCGAAAAGCCGCATGGAACTTCCGACACTATCTACTAGGTCATTTATATATATTGTGAAAAGCAATGGTCCCATAACACTCCCCTGTGGCACGCCAGAGGTTACTTTAACGTCTGTAGATGTCTCTCCATTGAGAACAACATGCTGTGTTCTGTTTGCTAAAAACTCTTCAATCCAGCCACACAGCTGGTCTGATATTCCGTAGGCTCTTACTTTGTTTATCAGACGACAGTGCGGAACTGTATCGAACGCCTTCCGGAAGTCAAGGAAAATGGCATCTACCTGGGAGCCTGTATCTAATATTTTCTGGGTTTCATGAACAAATAATGCGAGTTGGGTTTCACACGATCGCTGTTTCCGGAATCCATGTTGATTCCTACATAGTAGATTCTGAGTTTCCAAAAACGACATGATACTCGAGCAAAAGACATGTTCTAAAATTCTACAACAGATCGACGTCAGAGAGATAGGTCTATAGTTTTGCGCATCTGCTCGACGACCCTTCTTGAAGACTGGGACTACCTGTGCTCTTTTCCAATCATTTGGAACCTTCTGTTCCTCTAGAGACTTGCGGTACACGGCTGTTAGAAGGGGGGCAAGTTCTTTCGCGTACTCTGTGTAGAATCGAATTGGTATCCCGTCAGGTCCAGTGGACTTTCCTCTGTTGAGTGATTCCAGTTGCTTTTCTATTCCTTGGACACTTATTTCAATGTCAGCCATTTTTTCGTTGGTGCGAGGATTTAGAGAAGGAACTGCAGTGCGGTCTTCCTCTGTGAAACAGCTTTGGAAAAAGGTGTTTAGTATTTCAGCTTTACGCTTGTCATCCTCTGTTTCAATGCCATCATCGTCCCAGAGTGTCTGGACATGATGTTTCGAGCCACTTACTGATTTAACGTAAGACCAGAACTTCCTAGGATTTTCTGTCAAGTCGGTACCTAGTATTTTACTTTCGAATTCACTGAACGCTTCACGCATAGCCCTCCTTACGCTAACTTTGACATCGTTTAGCTTCTGTTTGTCTGAGAGGTTTTGGCTGCGTTTAAACTTGGAGTGAAGCTCTCTTTGCTTTCGCAGTAGTTTCCTAACTTTGTTGTTGTACCACGGTGGGTTTTTCCCGTCCCTCACAGTTTTGCTCGGCACGTACCTGTCTAAAACGCATTTAACGGTTGCCTTGAACTTTTTCCATAAACACTCAACATTGTCAGTGTCGGAACAGAAATTTTCGTTTTGATCTGTTAGGTAGTCTGAAATCTGCCTTCTATTACTCTTGTTAAACAGATAAACCTTCCTCCCTTTTTTTATATTCCTATTAACTTCCATATTCAGGGATGCTGCAACGGCCTTATGATCACTGATTCCCTGTTCTGCACTTACAGAGTCGAAAAGTTCGGGTCTGTTTGTTATCAGTAGGTCCAAGATGTTATCTCCACGAGTCGGTTCTCTGTTTAATTGCTCGAGGTAATTTTCGGATAGTGCACTCAGTATAATGTCACTCGATGCTCTGTCCCTACCACCCGTCCTAAACATCTGAGTGTCCCAGTCTATATCTGGTAAATTGAAATCTCCACCTAAGACCATAACATGCTGAGAAAATTTATGTGAAATGTATTCCAAATTTTCTCTCAGTTGTTCTGCCACTAATGCTGCTGAGTCGGGGGGTCGGTAAAAGGAGCCAATTATTAACCTTGCTCGGTTGTTGAGTGTAACCTCCACCCATAACAATTCACAGGAACTATCCACTTCTACTTCACTACAGGATAAACTACTACTAACAGCGACGAACACTCCGCCACCGGTTGCATGCAATCTATCCTTTCTAAACACCGTCTGTGCCTTTGTAAAAATTTCGGCAGGATTTATCTCTGGCTTCAGCCAGCTTTCTGTACCTATAACGATTTCAGCTTCGGTGCTTTCTATCAGCGCTTGAAGTTCCGGTATTTTACCAACGCAGCTTCGACAGTTTACAATTACAATACCGATTGCTGCTTGGTCCCCGCATGTCCTGACTTTGCCCCGCACCCGTTGAGGCTGTTGCCCTTTCTGCACTTGCCCAAGGCCATCTAACCTAAAAAACCGCCCAGCCCACGCCACACAACCCCTGCTACCCGTGTAGCCGCTTGTTGCGTGTAGTGGACTCCTGACCTATCCAGCGGAACCCGAAACCCCACCACCCTATGGCGCAAGTCGAGGAATCTGCAGCCCACATGGTCGCAGAACCGTCTCAACCTCTGATTCAGACCCTCCACTCGGCTCTGTACCAAAGGTCCGCAGTCAGTCCTGTCGACGATGCTGCAGATGGTGAGCTCTGCTTTCATCCCGCTAGCGAGACTGGCAGTCTTCACCAAATCAGATAGCCGCCGGAAGCCAGAGAGGATTTCCTCCGATCCATAGCGACACACATCATTGGTGCCGACATGAGCGACCACCTGCAGATGGGTGCACCCTGTACCCTTCATGGCATCCGGAAGGACCCTTTCCACATCTGGAATGACTCCCCCCGGTATGCACACGGAGTGCACTTTGGTTTTCTTCCCCTCCCTTGCTGCCATATCCCTAAGGGGCCCCATTACGCGCCTGACGTTGGAGCTCCCAACTACCAGTAAGCCCACCCTCTGCGACTGCCCGGATCTTGCAGACTGAGGGGCAACCTCTGGAACAGGACAAGCAGCCATGTCAGGCTGAAGATCAGTATCAGCCTGAGACAGAGCCTGAAACCGGTTCGTCAGACAAACTGGAGAGGCCTTCCGTTCAGCCCTCCGGAATGTCTTTCGCCCCCTGCCACACCTTGAGACGACCTCCCACTCTACCACAGGTGAGGGATCAGCCTCAATGCGGGCAGTATCCCGGGCAACCACAGTCGTAGTCCGATCGGGGGATGCGTGGGACGAGCTGGCCGTCCCCGACAAACCCCCATCCGGACCCCCACAGTGATGCCCATTGGCAACAGCCTCAAGCTGTGTGACCGAAGCCAACACTGCCTGAAGCTGGGAGCGAAGGGATGCCAACTCAGCCTGCATCCGAACACAGCAGTTGCAGTCCCTATCCATGCTAAAAACTGTGCAAAGAACGTCTGAACTAATCTACAGAGAGCGCAAACAAAACGACACAAAATTGAAGCGGTTATTAAAATACAAGATTGCCTAGTAAATGCAGTAATGCTGCCACTTGTGCACTGCTGACACACTGCTCGGCGGCGGAAGGAGACTACGCGATTTAACACTATTCAGGTACTAAAACGCGATGCTACAACTCTCAAATACTATAATACGCCCGAAATTTATGAATTAAACAATGCAAGTACCAAAAACACGCAAAGAAATTAAGAATTAAACTATGTAACAAATGAGTGAGCAAGGAGTATACGACTTGCTGCTGCAGCTGCTTATCCAACGGCGGCAGGGACCACACTGACTGTGACCAACCGACACTGGCCGTTCAAAACAAAAACAGTTGACAGACGACTACGCGAATTTACACTATTCAGGTACTAAAACGCGATGCTACAACTCTCAAATACTATAATACGCCCGAAATTTATGAATTAAACAATGCAAGTACCAAAAACACGCAAAGAAATTAAGAATTAAACTATGTAACAAATGAGTGAGCAAGGAGTATACGACTTGCTGCTGCAGCTGCTTATCCAACGGCGGCAGGGACCACACTGACTGTGACCAACCGACACTGGCCGTTCAAAACAAAAACAGTTGACAGACGACTACGCGAATTTACACTATTCAGGTACTAAAACGCGATGCTACAACTCTCAAATACTATAATACGCCCGAAATTTATGAATTAAACAATGCAAGTACCAAAAACACGCAAAGAAATTAAGAATTAAACTATGTAACAAATGAGTGAGCTAGGAGTATACGACTTGCTGCTGCAGCTGCTTATCCAACGGCGGCAGGGAGCACACTGACTGTGACCAACCGACACTGGCCGTTCAAAACAAAAACAGTTGACAGACGACTACGCGAATTTACACTATTCAGGTACTAAAACGCGATGCTACAACTCTCAAATACTATAATACGCCCGAAATTTACGAATTAAACAATGCAAGTACCAAAAACACGCAAAGAAATTAAGAATTAAACTATGTAACAAATGAGTGAGCTAGGAGTATACGACTTGCTGCTGCAGCTGCTTATCCAACGGCGGCAGGGAGCCGTTTCATGCAATTTTATTTACTACAGTTTCGGCCGTCGCTAGGTACAGACATGTTGTCTGTAATAGCTCTCAATTACTTTACACTAAATTATCGGAAGTTTACGTCCACAGTTGTTGGATGCGACCATAATCAACTACGGAACGAGAGAGAGTGAATTCCGGGGTGTCTAATAACTGTGTAACCTAACAGCTATTTTGATTCAAAACTTTTCGTAAGTTTAATTTACAAACAGTTTGATTCAAATACGACCCCTATTTAAATTTATGTCCTCGTGAAGATAATAATCATAGTGGAAAAAGTGGAGGCTTTCTGGCATTTATTTAGTAACTAGTTTTCATTATTCAATATAGCAGAACAGGCCGAAGAAACAAAAGGCCAAATGGCGAGTTTAGTGTCCTCCTGCTTTTTTCTTAATTTCAAAGGAGAAAGAACAAAAAAAAGGGGCGAAAAAAATATTGCGTAGTTTCTCTTCCATAGTCGCCTTACATGAAGCCCAATGGGCAACTTCAGTGCCACTGTGGACGACAGCGAGACCCCCCCCCCCCCCCCGGACAAAGAACGAGACCACCCCGTGTCCTGACACAGTGTCATCTTTTTATCCTAAATACCGAACGATCGTTCTACATCTACATCTACATTTATACTCCGCAAGCCACCCAACGGTGTGTGGCGGAGGGCACTTTACGTGCCACTGTCATTATCTCACTTTCCTGTTCCAGTCGCGTATGGTTCGCGGGAAGAACGACTGTCTGAAAGCCTCTGTGCGCGCTCTAATCTCTCTAATTTTACATTCGTGATCTCCTCGGGAGGTATAAGTAGGGGGAAACAATATGTTCGATACCTCATCCAGAAACGCACCCTCTCGAAACCTGGCGAGCAAGCTACACCGCGATGCAGAGCGCCTCTCTTGCAGAGTCTGCCACTTGAGTTTGTTAAACAACTCCGTAACGCTATCACGGTTACCAAATAACCCTGTGACGAAACGCGCCGCTCTTCTTTGGATCTTCTCTATCTCCTCCGTCAACCCGATCTGGTACGGATCCCACACTGATGAGCAATACTCAAGTATAGGTCGAACGAGTGTTTTGTAAGCCACCTCCTTTGTTGATGGACTACATTTTCTAAGGACTCTCCCAATGAATCTCAACCTGGTACCCGCCTTACCAACAATTAATTTTATATGATCATTCCACTTCAAATCGTTCCGCACGCATACTCCCAGATATTTTACAGAAGTAACTGCTACCAGTGTTTGTTCCGCTATCATATAATCATACAATAAAGGATCCTTCTTTCTATGTATTCGCAATACATTACATTTGTCTATATTAAGGGTCAGTTGCCACTCCCTGCACCAAGTGCCTATCCGCTGCAGATCTTCCTGCATTTCGCTACAATTTTCTAATGCTGCAACTTCTCTGTATACTACAGCATCATCCGCGAAAAACCGCATGGAACTTCCGACACTATCTACTAGGTCATTTATATATATTGTGAAAAGCAATGGTCCCATAACACTCCCCTGTGGCACGCCAGAGGTTACTTTAATGTCTGTAGACGTCTCTCCGTTGATAACAACATGCTGTGTTCTGTTTGCTAAAAACTCTTCAATCCAGCCACACAGCTGGTCTGATATTCCGTAGGCTCTTACTTTGTTTATCAGGCGACAGTGCGGAACTGTATCGAACGCCTTCCGGAAGTCAAGAAAAATAGCATCTACCTGGGAGCCTGTATCTAATATTTTCTGGGTCTCATGAACAAATAAAGCGAGTTGGGTTTCACACGATCGCTGTTTCCGGAATCCATGTTGATTCCTACATAGTAGATTCTGAGTTTCCAAAAACGACATGATACTCGAGCAAAACACATGTTCTAAAATTCTACAACAGATCGACGTCAGAGATATAGGTATATAGTTTTGCGCATCTGCTCGACGACCCTTCTTGAAGACTGGGACTACCTGTGCTCTTTTCCAATCATTTGGAACCTTCTGTTCCTCGAGAGACTTGCGGTACACGGCTGTTAGAAGGGGGGCAAGTTCTTTCGCGTACTCTGTGTAGAATCGAATTGGTATCCCGTCAGGTCCAGTGGACTTTCCTCTGTTGAGTGATTCCAGTTGCTTTTCTATTCCTTGGACACTTATTTCAATGTCAGCCATTTTTTCGTTGGTGCGAGGATTTAGAGAAGGAACTGCAGTGCGGTCTTCCTCTGTGAAACAGCTTTGGAAAAAGGTGTTTAGTATTTCAGCTTTACGCTTGTCATCCTCTGTTTCAATGCCATCATCATCCCGGAGTGTCTGGACATGATGTTTCGAGCCACTTACTGATTTAACGTAAGACCAGAACTTCCTAGGATTTTCTGTCAAGTCGGTACCTAGTATTTTACTTTCGAATTCACTGAACGCTTCACGCATAGCCCTCGTTGTAGATAAACACACTGTGCTTGGGCTGCAGAAGATCGCCACCCACTAGAAGACTTCGAAAACACTTCAAAATCATCTCAAACACAAAACAAAAATGTGAAGGTGACATAGGACCTGGGAGTCTAACCGTATAAGCTTCCACCCTGACCCGCAAGATGAGAACGAACCACGTGGCCAGCCAAAGGAGTCGCCCATATCACGTCGTAGGTCTTCCACCTGTAAATTCAGCGAATAGCAGGAGCCCGGAGCACCCATCCTATCACAGTCTTCAGACGCACTTCGTGCGATTTCGGTGTATATAGAGAAGCTCAACCATTCCCTAAGACAGCGGTGAACAGGCACAAATTCTGGGTGTTCAAAGACTACGCATGCCTTCGTGGTGTGTGTCGTCTTTTCAAAAAGCTACAATGTGAAAGTTTTGATATGGGAGCATTATCTAATGCTGTGACCGCTCCTCTCCCGATATTCCGGTTCTTTAAAGAATACAACTCCAATGCACAAAACCTCTCCGAACGTCTGATTACTTTAGAAATGAGGTAATGTGTTACACATTTGACGAGAAGCATGTAAAAGATTATGGTTGAAGACGAAAAGCCCTAATTATGTCGGTTTTACTTGCTTCAGATCATGAAATGTATCAGTGCGATTTCGGTAATTTTTGAACCCTTTTAAGATAAGCTTTTTTTTATTCATTTCAATGTTTATGACGTTATACCTCCTGATTTGTGTGTCATAATACGCCATAATTTTTGCAGGTACGTATAGTGGTGTATGTGACGACTGTCTGCAAAATGTGTTCTGAATAACGTTAGTAGTGAAGTAGTAATAAATAAACCGTATCTGATTTTGCAATTTTACTGCATGAACAGCGAAAATATAGTAAGCGTTAACCTTTTTTCTTTTCATCATTTTGGGGAGGGTGTCAGCGATAAAAAGTTTCTGAACAGGTTGGAAACTGTATGTAAAGTTTGTCGAAAGTTGTTAATTGTTGTCATTCTCAAATACTGAATTACTTCATAAATGGTACGCACTGACGCTGGTAAAACCAAAGATCACATAAGCATAACTACTGCACTTTCCAGTTTTATTCCATTGACGGAATAAATAGCTCTTACAGGGTTGCCTCCAATTCTTGCAGGCTCAATTGTTTTTCTCAAGTGTTTACGTAAATTGACTATAATCACACAAAAAGCAATTGCTATAAAGATAAATCAGTTAAAATCAAGTAAGTTCACACACAACAGCGCTGCACAAACTACATACAGACTACTGGCACTGCAGACCGCTCGATTCGTCAGAACGCACCAGATATTTTCCACATTTCACAGTAAGAAGGAATGGTCAACTTCAAAATGCACCAGGACAAGATTTACGCGAAAATCTGTAATGAATGGACACCGGCACATTGGATCCGGACAAAGAAACAGACAGAGGTGGCCTCCCGGTTAACTGTTTGCGTTCCTTTTGTTCACATACTGTGGTTTAAATTTTTGGAAACAGTTTCTCCATACAGGAAGTGAACCAAAGATCACGAGAAGCAACGACCGGCGACGATACATAGTCCTTATTATGTACTTTTAGGAAAGGGTCCGCCACACGCAACTACGGTCTCCAACTGCTTAAGACACTAAAAGGGTTGTATTAAGTACTACGTGCAGATTAAAATTACATATGGGATTGGTCACGCCTACATGCACACTTGACTGCAGATGAGCATAGGACTCTTCTCTTCATGCATGAAGGGTGCCAATTAGCATCCCACAAATTTTGATACGACGAAAGCCGAAAATCACTATCTCTCTATCACAACATTCGTAAAACGGATTCCTTCGAACTGGACTAGGTAGCTGCACTGCATCGTCTTTCCACGTTGAACTATGACTGAGGAATATACAGGGTGGGGCAAATAAAAGTGGCCCGGACAAGTGGATAGTATCGTACATGAATGGAGGAGAAAAATATCTGCTTCCATCAGGACGGAGCAACTGCCCATACAGTGGGCCGAACCTTGAAGCATATTTACACGGTCTTCACGCCTCACAGAGTTGCTAGCATAGGTCAGTCTGGTCGCGGCCCTAGCTGGACACCCAGGTCACCTAAACTGTCAGTGTACAATTACTTTATGTGGGGAGTCCTCAAGCCTACGGTGTATCTTCAAGAACTGCAGCAGCCAAGAGATGAATGGTTGTCACTTTCAACATCTGCTATTGTCATGTTATCAGCGTATTTCCTTTCCTCTGCTATGTTTCACCCTGGAACTCTGTTCTCCGGGCCACTTTTATTTACCTCACACTGTACAATATTTTCTCGATGATTTTCTACAGCCTTGCGCTGGAGTAATAAGTGGTGGCTGTGTCCTAAAAGACAACGCTGGACTAGCTAGGGCTTCGCTTGTAGACGAATATCTTCCACAGCAAATAATTCAGCGCATGGAGTGGCCACCCGTACATCTTGGTCTCAGTTTACGAAATGTTTGGTACACTGTTGGCAGGAATGTTACCACACACAATTACGCCCCCGAGACCCGCCGGATTTTCAAGAATAATGTCTGTCAGTTCCTGAGTAGTTCACACTCGCCTTCTCTCTCGCCAATAGCATCGCTGGTAGCTTGTCCACGATTGTCAACACGTTCGGTTGACTGTCGTCTGCGGCTTTCTACTCTTCCCATCGTTGCATCTACATTCAAGAAGTATTCGAAGTTTTAATTATCACGTCGAAAAAATAAAGTTGGCTAATTAATGTTTTGTTTATTTGCTGTTAGAGCTCGAGCAATTACCATGAGACAGGCGCAGAAACGCATCCCGTGAGCTTTAGCTGAACTCATATTGTTCCAAAGAGAGGGGTACCTCAAGTGACAATCGCCTGCCAACCTGCACACTTTGCTTGCCATCTCTTCATCACAGTGCGGTTCTAGGCGCCACAGTCTGGAACCGCGCAACCGCTACGGTCGCAGGTTCGAATCTTGCCTCGGGCATGGATGTGTATGATGTCCTTAGGTTAGTTAGGTTTAAGTAGTTCTAAGTTCTAGGAGACTGATGACCTCAGAAGTTGAGTCCCATAGTTCTCAGAGCCATTTGAACCATTTTTTTTTCTTCACCACATAGCATGGCTCATTTGTCTCCACGCCCCATAAGTATCATCATCATCATCATACATGCATGTATGATTATCTGCAATACCATTAAATTTGACAGAAGAGGCAATTGAGGAAGCAAAAAACTCTTTAAAGCTTGTTGAGACGGTTCTAGGAACCGCTGGCTATTACAGTCGCCCAATACGGAGAATACACAAGGAAGAGGAAGACATAGTTGTGTACAAGTACTTCCCAAGGCTTCACAACTTTCAAAAGACGTGGAAGATGGAAAAGCATTCGAGTACTTAATTTTTCTGTAATATTTCCGAAAAGGTTACCAGGGGATTGGCAATTTCCACGCGACTCATGTTTTTTCTTTGTCAGTACCATCGAAAGCGACACTCGACAGCTACGTTACATTCTTTATCCTTTTTTTATATGAGATTTCCTCGGCAGCATGTGGTTACTCTTGTTTCGCTTTCGTTGATCCTTCGTTTATGTTACTACTTCTTTTCCGCTACTCTAGTAAAAAACTATCAATAAAAAAACAACTACGGTATTTGTCGAATTAATACTGGCATAATTTGTTAATACGATCATTATGCAGAGTCACTAGCTGTGTTTTATAAGTTATGTAGGATATAGGCCTACGTTTTGGATAAGCTTCCGTTCAGTATTTGCCGCGCAACAGCACTGTACCAACATACTGCGGCGAAGTGCGGGACCAAAAACAGCACAATATTGCTGCGCAATATTTATGCCCGGGTTGCGGCAGTTAGAACTCTGCCTTCATTGCGAACACGTCGGCCCTCGATGATATAGAACTCTATATGTTGCAACTGAACTGCTTTCCATGCAAACCACGAGCAGAAATTACGCAGAATGGACGAAATAAGCCTTAAAAGCTTCCAGTGAACATTTGAATTGACCAAGTGCCCTTCGACTGCAGCATAGATTCATACTCGACAACGATAACTAACTACAAGTTGAACAATTTCACTGTGTAATTAATAGTGTACTTCAGCTGTTTTCTATACATTTCTCTACTATAACAACGGATGCAAACGAAATAAAACAATTATTTACTGACTGCTGATTGACAGCTTACACGGTGGTCTGTCCACAGTGTGACAACTGGTTCAAAGAAATTTGCTCACTGGATAGCTGACTGACCTCATCTGACAGTTTTGAAAACTGCTAGAAGTAAAATCAACATTTCTGCCTACTGTCATGAGACCATGATCTTCACTTTTCCCTGTTATTGCTGACACCGAGGTATTTGGCATTTTCTAAACAGTCAGAATTTCGTCTCTCAAAGTACCGCGTGGTGCCTTAATATAAGTCCTCCAAAATTGTCCCCGATGTTTTGTCGTTCTCCTTTTTCAGTTCACTGCGAGAACGCGCTCCAAGTGAATTGAATTTCTCTCGGTCTCGGCAGAAACTGCCGTTTATCGCGCAATTGTACCATTAGACGGTACAATGCACTGAGTGGGAGTCAATACTTTTAAAGCTCTGCAATCTTCAATATATTGCACAATCCGTCACTACCAATTCTTAGACAATATTGCTGCCCTTTAATGGGGGATACCACGTTAGGAGACTGTTTGACACATTTTTTGGGAGGGAAGAATTAATTAGAATTTAATCAAATTTTGACATAATTTCATTCATATTTTGAACGGTTTAAGTGAATTTTTTGAATAATTTCAGCCAAAAATAACAAAGTTACGCTGTGATGTCCGCTGAATGTTGTGAGTTTTTTTTTGTGGTTTTAGGGCGCACAACTTCAATGGTCATTAGCGCCCTGACTACTCTAAGAATGCACCGCGAGGCACAAGTTGACAACAACAACTAAAAGGGAAAACACGATAAAAGACAGACTGACAGGCATAGGATTAAAAAACAGCATCATCAAATGTCCTTAGAGAGGTTTGTCAAATTGATAAAACGAAGAACACGAGCAGCTGCTCGTGGGTCATCCGCTAAAATGGCATCGAAAGTACTTGGCAGGTTAAGATCTAGACGCAGTGTGTTAAAATCTGGACAGGACATTAAAATGTGTCGAACCGTCAGCAAGTGCCCACATGGGCAGAACGGCGCCGGCGCAGCCGTCAGCAGATGGCGATGGCTGAACCGGCAGTGTCCAATTCTTAACCGGGCCAAAACTACCTCCTCGCGCCGAGAAGGGCGTGAGGAGGACGTCCAAGCCACGGGAAGAGGTTTTAAGGCCCGAAGCTTGTTGTCTGTAAGTGCAGCCCAATCGGCATGCCACAGCGACACAATGCGCCGACAAATGACCCTGCTAAAATCGGACGAAGGGACACAACAAGAAGCTGTCCGAGGCTGGAGGACCGCAGCCTTGGCCGCGGCATCTGCAGCTTCGTTCCCAGGGATACCGACATGGCCAGGAACCCACATAAAGCTAACCGGAGAACCGACGTCTACCAGCTGCCGAAGAGAGCGTTGGATCCGGTGTACGAAAGGGTGAACCGGGTACGGATCACTGAGGCTCTGGATGGCGCTCAGGGAGTCGGAGCAGATGACATAAGCAGAATGTCGGTGGCGGCAGATGTAAAGAACAGCCTGGTAGAGGGCAAAGAGCTCAGCTGTGAAGACCGAATAATGGCCATGGAGCCGGTATTTGAAACTTTGTGCCCCGACAATAAAGGAACACCCGACCCCGTCATTGGTCTTAGAGCCATCTGTATAAATGAAAGTCATGTTGATGAACTTCGAACGAAGTTCCAAAAAACGGGAGTGGTAGACCGAACCGGGGGTAACCTCTTTTGGGAGCGAGCTGAGGTCAAGGTGAACGCGGACCTGAGCCTGGAGCCAAGGTGGCGTGTGGCTCTCGCCCACTCGAAAGGTTGCAGGGAGTGAAAAATTAAGGTGTTGAAGGAGGCGACGAAAGCGAACTCCAGGGGGTAGCAGGGCAGAGACATACAACCCGTATTGACGGTCGAGAGAGTCGTCAAAAAGGAACGATAAGACGGATGGTCGGGCATTGACAGTAGCCGACAGGCATGCCGACAAAGCAGTATATCGCGCCGGTAGGTGAGTGGCAATTCGCCAGCGTCAGCATGAAGACTCTCTACGGGACTAGTATAAAATGCTCCGATCGCAAGTCGTAAACCCCGATGTTGTATGGAGTTGAGGCGGCGTAAGATGGATGGCCGTGCAGAGGAGTATACGAAGCTCCCATAATCCAGCTTGGAGCGGACGATCGACCGATATAGACGAAGTAGGACGGTTCGATCCGCTCCCCACGACATACCACTGAGAACACGGAGGACATTTAAAGAACGGGTACAACGGGCGGCCAAATATGACACATGTGGAGACCAGCTAAGTTTCCTGTCAAATGTAAGGCCTAAAAATTTGGTTGTCTCCACGATTGGGAGAGCAACGGGACCGAGTCGTAAGGACGGTGGGAGAAACTCTTTGTAGCGCCAGAAGTTAATACAGACCGTCTTCTCGGCAGAAAAACGGAAGCCATTGGCGACACTCCAGGAGTAAAGACGGTCAAGAGAACGCTGAAGACAGCGCTCCAGGACACGTGTACACTGCGCGCTGCAATAGATGGTAAAATCGTCCACGAAAAGGGAGCCTGATACATCAGCTGGGAGGCAATCCATTATTGGATTGATCGCGATGGCGAAGAGAGCGACGCTCAAAACTGAGCCCTGTGGCACCCCATTCTCCTGGCGAAAGGTGTCGGACAGGACAGAACCCACACGTACCCTGAACTGTCGATCCATTAAAAAGGAACGAATAAAAAGAGGGAGGCGACCGCGAAGGCCCCATGTATGCATGGTGCGGAGAATGCCCGCCCTCCAACAGGTGTCGTAAGCCTTCTCCAAATCAAAGAACACAGCCGCGGTCGGGCGCTTCCGCAAGAAGTTATTCATAATGAAGGTCGACAAGGTAACCAGATGGTCAACAGCAGAGCGGCGCCTACGAAATCCACATTGTACATTGGTAAGTAGGCGTCGAGACTCGAGCAGCCAAACCAATCGAGAGTTAACCATTCGCTCCATCACTTTACAGACACAGCTGGTAAGCGAGATATGTCGATAACTGGAAGGCAAGTGCTTGTCCTTCCCCGGCTTAGGAATCGGGACAACAATAGACTCGCGCCAGCATGCGGGAACATGTCCCTCAATCCAGATGCGATTGTATGTACGAAGAAGAAAACCTTTACCCGCAGGAGAAAGGTTCTTCAGCATCTGAATATGAATAGAATCAGGCCCTGGGGCGGAGGACCGTGATCGGCCAAGTGCGTTTTCGAGTTCCCGCATGGTGAATGGGACATTATAACTTTCACAATTCGAGGAGCGGAAGTTAGGTGGCCTAGCCTCCTCTGCCTGTTTGCGGGGGAGGAAGGCAGGGTGGTAATGAGCGGAGCTCGAAACCTCTGCGAAAAAGCGGCCGAAGGCATTGGAGACAGCCTCAGGGGCCACAAGGACGTCATTCGCGACCTTCAAGCCAGAAACTGGTGAGTGGACCTTAGTGCCAGATAGCCGGCGCAGGCTACCCCAGACAACAGAAGAAGGAGTAAAACTGTTGAAGGTGCTTGTGAAAGCAGCGCAGCTGGCTTTCTTGCTTTCTTTGATAATACGACGACACTGAGCACGTAATCGTTTATAATTGATACAATTCGCCACTGTAGGGTGGCGTTTAAATGTGCGTAAAGCACGTCGACGAGCACGTAAAGCGTCTCTACATGCTGCGGTCCACCAGGGGACCGGTACGCGACGTGGAGAAGAAGTAGGGTGAGGGATGGAATATTCAGCAGCAGCGAGAATGACGTCCGTGAGGTGTGCGACCTGACGATCGCAGCTTGTGAAGGTTTGACCCTGAAAGGTCGCCCTGGAAGAGAAGAGCCCCCAGTCTGCCTTGGAGATGGTCCAACTAGAGGAGCACGGAGAGGGGGTATGCTGCAGGAGATGGATAACACACGGGAAGTGGTCGCTCGAATATGTATCAGAAAGTGCATACCACTCAAACCGGCGTGCAAGTTGGGGAGTACAGATAGAGAGGTCTAAATGGGAATAGGTGTGAGATGTGTCCGAAAGAAAAGTAGGGGCGCCAGTATTGAGGCAGACAAGATTGAGCTGGTTGAAAAGGTCTGCTAACAAGGAGCCCCTCGGGCAGGATGCTGGAGAGCCCCAAAGGGGATGGTGGGCATTGAAGTCTCCCGTTAACAAAAATGGTGCAGGTAGCTGAGCAATAAGTTGCATCATGTCTGCCCTGGTAACGGCAGATGACGATGGAGTGTAAACGGTACAAATGGAAAATGTAAAAGTGGGGAGAGTAATGCGGATGGCAACTGCCTGCAGGCCGGTGTGCAACGTGATGGGATCGTAGTAAATATCATCCCGGACCAGCAACATAACCCCTCCATGAGCTGGGATACCTACCACAGGGGGTAGGTCAAAACGCACAGAGGTGTAGTGTGTCAAGGCAATTTGATCGCATGGGCGTAGCTTCGTTTCCTGGAGGGCTACGACGAGCAGACGGTGCAAGCGGAGCAGCAACTTCAAGTCCTCTCGGTTGGAGCGAATGCTGCGAATATTCCAGTGAATAAGTGCCATCGTAAGAAAAGGAAGATGAAAGAAGGGGTCACCTCGAAGGCCGCTGAGGGCCTGGCTTCGAGCGAGCACTGCCGCCGCTATCAGTAGGCGCACAGTCATCGTACATTGGGTCTATAGGTTCATCGGCCATCTCGGGAGGATGGCCGGGACGGGGAGCTTCCTCCGCCGGTGAACGGCCAGATGTACGGCTACCAGCGGTGCGGCCAGGCGAAACGGATGACGGCCTGGGGCGGCAACCGCTGGGTGGCGCAGGAGAAGAAATGCGCCGAGGCGGAGAAGGAGAACTGTGCTTCCTATGAGCCTTTTTGGAAGGACGTTTGGTGGAAGTACCGGTCGAAGGCTGGGAGGTCGAGGTATGTAGGAAGTCTGCACGGGATGGTTCCTTCTTGAAGGCCCGTGCATCTGACTTCGGGGTCTTCGTCTTAGCAGAAGCTGATGAAGGGGCTGGTGTCTGTGGGGTGATGGGAGGAAAAGGAGACGTCGACCGCGCGATCTTAGCACTGGCCGAACGGACGACCGTGGTGCTGAAGGTCAGATCGCATGTCTGGGTTGCTACCTCCCTGGTAGTCCGAGGAGAGGCGAGGACAGTACTGTATTTCCCCGCTGGGAGCAGCGCGGGCTTCCTACTAGCCAATAGCTTGCGAGCAGCTGAGGTGGACACTTTCTCTTTGACTCGAATTTCTTGGATACAGCGTTCTTCCTTATAGACAGGACAGTCGCGGGAGGATGCGGCATGGTCACCCTGACAGTTCACACAACGAGGAGACGGAGGTGGACAGTCACCCTCATGGGCATCCCTGCCACAAGTGACACATTTAGCCGCATTGGAACAAGACTGTCGAGTGTGATTGAAACGCTGACACTGGTAGCAGCGCGTAGGTGTCGCGACATAGGGGCGAACAGAAATAACCTCGTAGCCCGCCTTGATGCGCGATGGCAGCTTAACACTATCGAAGGTCAAGAAAAGTGTCCGGGTCGGTACAAGGTCATTGTTGACCTTTTTCATGACCCTATGGACAGCCGTCACGCCCTGCTCAGCGAGGAAAGATTGAATCTCCTCGTCAGTCAATCCGTCGAGGGAGCTAGTATAGACTACACCACGAGACGAATTCAAAGTTCGGTGGGCCTCCACCCGGACAGGGAACGTGTACAGGAGTGTGGCCCGAAGCAGTTTTTGTGCCTGAAAGGCACTCTCAGTTTCTAGTAATAAGGTACCGTTACGCAACCTGGTACAAGATTTGACTGATCCGGCTATGGCATCTACGCCCTTCTGGATAACGAAAAGGTTGACAGAGGAAAAATCCTTTCCGTCCTCAGATCTAGAAACGACGAGGAACTGTGGGGCAGGCGGTAGTACTTTTGTCACTGGTGGCTGGTCACGTTTCCGTTTTTGGGCAGAAGTCGAGGGAGATGGAGTGAAATCCATTGCGGAGGAATCCCCCATGATTGCCAGCGTCTCCGATGGCGCGCTCCTTCCTTGTGGGGACCCTCTCAGAAGGCACTCCCGCCTTAGGTGAATGTTTACACCTCAGGTCACACCTCCCGAGAAACAGACGGAGGGACCAATCGGCATGGTCAGAAGGTATCAGCTCAGGCAATCACCCCTCCCCGGGCCTGGCCTTTACCAGGGCCTTACATGTCTACCCAGGGCGGGGAATTACGCGTTACCCCGTCACCGGCTACGCGTGCGAACGCGTGGGTCGGCCTTCAGGCACGCACAGGGAGGAAGGAAGAAGAGGAAAAAGAAGAGAGAGAGGGAGAAAGAGGACAGACTGTCTCAAACGCCGAGGCGGAGACCAGAGAAAGCAAGGAGAAGAAGGCAATGAGAAGGCAAGGAGAAGAAGGCAATGAGAAGGCAAGGAGAAGAAGGCAATGAGAAGGCAAGGAGAAGTCAAGGGAAAGAGTAAGGAAGACAGTGAGGTGGAGAAGAGCAAAGAAAGGAACCAACAAAAGGAAGGAAGAAACGAGAAGCGAAAAACCAAAAAGACCACAATTATAGGTCGTGGAACCGTCCGTCTCCAGACGCAGGCGCTAACTACCCCCGTGAGGGGGATGGACTCCTTTTAGTCGCCTCTTACGACAGGCAGGAATACCTCGGGCCTATTCTAATCCCCGGACCCGCAGGGGGAGTTGTGACTGGTTCTCCAATTGCGTGCAATGTAGCCATTCCGATTTTCATCTGAAATCAAAAAGGTTTTGGTTTTACATTAATAA
Source organism: Schistocerca cancellata (assembly GCF_023864275.1). Taxonomy (NCBI): domain Eukaryota; kingdom Metazoa; phylum Arthropoda; class Insecta; order Orthoptera; family Acrididae; genus Schistocerca; species Schistocerca cancellata. Next base: position 344,835,937 of record NC_064633.1, on the reverse strand, counting down.
CTTATTTTCTAAGTATATGAACCTCAATGCAGATGAAAATAATAAAAATTTTGCACGCGTTGGAACAATTTACTTCGATTTTCACGATTTTTCCCTCTATGCAAAGAAAAATATCCTTAAAAATCGCTATATCATCTCACAAATTGGTTCATATAATTCTTAATTTTATAAAGAATCATACTATCAATTTTCATAATGATCGGTCCTATACTTTTTGTGTTAGACTGCACGCAAATGTGAAAAAGAGTCATTTCGAGATAAACGCGTTTGAAAAATAAATTCTCGGGAACTAGAAATTCAAGGAAGTTAACAATAATGTAAACTGCTTGCCGATTAACCTGCGATTCCAGAACCATATAGTAATCCTTTTTCTTCCTCATAGGCTTCGTTTTGCACTTGCAGCAGTGTTTCCGATCTTGCCGACCTTCCCTCGACTCCGATGAGCTACGTCGATTCTGCCGACTCACGCGCTGATTATCCATTTGTTCGGCATAATTGAAGCTTTGCGTGCCTACTACAATTCCTACCTCGTTCATGACCATCAGAAGGGGTGAATTTCCTTCACTGAATAAGCCCGCTGCTAAATACGATGTCAATTCAACGACTGCAAGTGCTAGGAGCTAATCGCCAAATAGTGGAATTAGAACTTTCATTCGCATTTTGTGTGTGGCCCCCTTAACTGCCCTTACCGCTCGGTGTTCGTTCGCAACGGATCCTCCTCCTCCTCCTCCACCACCACCACAGCACCTCGCAGAGTAGAACTATGGCTGCGGGAAGATGGGAAATTCACAAGCAATAGAGCAAACTGTGGTGCTCATGGTGATCCAAGAAGGTGGCGCTCTGTTGTACTGGAAGATGAAGTGCGCCATGAAGTTGAAGGGAACCAATCCAAGGGTACTCTACCCACAGCACGTGACTTGTCTGTCTGGCGTGTTCTTGCATGAAAATCAACTTCACCCATATCATCCTCAAAATGTATAAGCCATGGTCTCTGCGTATTCTGTGCATCGTGTCAATATCTGTATTTGGTTTTTACACTGTTATGTGGATTTTACTCGTTTCTAAGACGAATTTTGTGCACCGACAAAGGGTGTTTCAACAGGGAAGGTGTTTTGAATGCTCGAAATAGCGACATTTGGGATCAATAAAATCCGAAAGTCACGTGTACACGATGATTTCGGCGCATCTTCAGCATCACTGTCTAAGCAGGTATCTCGATGGTCGTGTGATTGGACCATACATCCTTCCTCCACAACTAACGGGTGCCAGGTACTTGATAATCCTGCAACAAGCGCTGGCAGAGTTTTTGGAAGATGTGCCAGTGGATATTCGGCACGAATTGTGGTTCCAGGATCATGGCGCGGCAGTACATTTTGCACATCGCGTCCGAAACCATCTGAACGTGGTCTACGGAAACAGGTGGATCGGTCCATGTGAACCACAAGCTTTGTCACCAAGATCCTCAGATATAACCCCTTTGGACTTTTTTTGTTGGGCCACATGAAGAGTATCGTTTAAGTGACACCTGTCCAGTCGGAGGAAGATGTGATTGGACGGATTATGGCAGCAGCAGAAGTGACTAACCATACAACACGCATGTTGGACAGAGTTTATTCGAAATTTCTGTGCAGATACACTGTGTGCACCCAACTAAGTGATAGTTATATCAAACAGCTGTTGTAATATCACAGTAAATAGGTATGAAATCTGTACATCTTGTTTTCCTTGTAGCATGGAAATGAACCCTTTCCGGACATGGGTTCTTAAGTAAAACTTAATTTTCTACGTCCTTTCTACAACCTCCAGAAGTGTGTAACATGAACTGAGAAATACCCTGTAGAGGAGGCGTAACATCAAGTTCCATCGTTGCAGCTTGATTTTTAATTAAAGCACTTTGACCACCCCTCGTAATTAGCCTCATATGCCAGTTTGCAACTATGTGGCCGCCGACACGTTTGAGCGTCACTGCAGCTGTTTGACAGCTGGCGACCACGTGCTTGTGGGACATTCATTACGGGAGAGCAGACGGCACCGGCGGCCAAATGCTGGCTCGTAAACTGCTGCGGCCGACCGCGTTCCGGCGGCGACGCATCAGCTGCTGCTGCTACTGCGTGCCTTGCCCCAAATAACTGGCATGCCTTCCCGGGCCCAGCGCTTCCCTCACAATTCTGCCCGGAGGCTGCTGCGTTTAATAACCACGCTACGTGCCCGAGCTCTCAACGCGAGCGGCAGGCACAAAGGCGTTACATTCAACACTTGTAAATTCCAGCGATGAAGAGACTACGAAGGCAGAGGTCGCACTAGTTCCAATCGATAATTTCCTCCCTCCACCCCCCCCCCCCCAACTGATTTCCACCGACACCATTATAAAGTATCTTTCGCTCGCCGATATTTACAGCTACACACACACACACACACACACACACACACACACACACACTCTACGTAAACGACCATGCAATGCATGGCGGAGGATACCTCGTATCATTATTAGACATTTCCTTTCCTGCTCCACTACCAAACGGAGCGGAGGAAAAACGACTTTGTATGCTTCGGTACGAGCCCTCATCTCTCTTAACTTGGCTTTACGGTGCTTACGTGAGATGTATGTTGGCACCAGTAGAATCGTTCTGTTTTCAATGGCAAATGCCAGTTCTCTTTCGCAACGTTTCGCGAAAGGAACGTCTTATTCCCTCCAGAGCCGGCCGGTGTGGCCGTGCGGTTAAAGGCACTTCAGTCTGGAACCGCGTGACCGCTACGGTCGCAGGTTTGAATCCTGCCTCGGGCATGGATGTGTGTGATGTCCTTAGGTTAGTTAGGTTTAATTAGTTCTAAGTTATAGGCAACTGATGACCTCAGAAGTTAAGTCGCATAGCGCTCAGAGCCATTTGAACCATTTATTCCCTCCAGAGATTCTCATTCGAGTTTACGAAGCATTTCCGTAATATTCACTTGTTGATCGGAACTACTGTCAAGAAATCTAGGGAGGCCTCTGGTTTGCTTCGCTGTCTTCCTTAAATCCGACCTGGTGGGAATCCCCAACAATCGAGCAATATTTATGAATTGGTCGCGCCAGTGTTATTTGAGCAGTCTGCTTCATAAATAACGGACGCTTTTCTAGAGTTATGCCAATAAACGAAAGTTGACCATTCATCCTCCCCACAACCTAGCTTACGTGCTCGTTCTACTTCACGTCGATTTTCAACGTGGCAATTTCAAAGCAAACAGCTAATACGCTATTCGAACATTATAGGGTTGTTTATCCTATTTCTCTGCATTACCCTACATAGGTAGAGGTTATCTCCGGACAACCTTATGAAATCTGGTGCGGTAGATCACAGTCGCCGCAGTCGAAGGAGGCTACATGTGATTTTCAGAGGACGTTTCTGTCCGAACGCATTCTGGGATACTCCCCTTTACTGGGATTTTGGGGAGAGCGGAGAGGTTAATTTTTGTCCAGATCTGAGCTTACAAGGAGGGATCAGAAAATGCGACTCGCCGAGTGACGAGCTTCAGCATACTAATCGAGATGCAGTCGCAATTAACTTCAGTAAGAGTTTCGGTCACAACACTTTTTTTTTTTAAGGAAAACCTAGGTCCATGATAATACCTCAGGATCTTTCTTACCTGGTGGAATCTTAAGAACTCTCAAAAATAAGGACATTTTATTTATGCATATTAAGCCTGATAGCTTCCAAGAAATCTAAGAATTTGTGATTAAAGTTGAGGAGCAAAATCCTTGCTGGAAGAGATGCTGATCGAGAGAGAGACGTACAGCCTCCCACCATATCACTGTCAAATTCCATGCGAGTGGAATCGCATCACACTTCCATTTTGCTCTCTGAAGTGACAGTCCAAAGCAGGATCTTTAAAAAACAAGTTTCATTTCCGTATCATATTGTGTGGAAGATTGACTGTGTGTGTATGACTTCGTCCGGTACGCTCCGTGAGGATTTCTTTCCTCCTTCCCATGCTTCTATGATACTGTCGCACGCAATGTGAAGAGTTACCGCGACGCGAAGAAAAAAGTCGCGCACAAAGGGAACTTGAGACTGGCCCTCTTCTTAAGTATCTTCAATGTTTCGGAGCGCTGCCAAGCATAGAACACTAATAGCTTATCAACTGCAGAAAGCAGTAGGACTGTAATAGTAAAGTCGCTGGTTTGAACCTCGCTAGTAGTCTGTTCTTTTTACTTTGATTTAAAGTCCACATTTATTTTATTACAAAATGGAAACAATTTTTACTGACACACAGTATTTTTAATAAATCGGTACGGAAGTTCGAGTATTCACAGTAGATGACAATTTTATACAGAAATGTGCAACATCAAATAAATGACAAAATACTTAGTTTCTAGTGATTTTTCAGTATAACTGATGAAACTTTTTTTCATTTAACGAAACGGCATTTCACACGCCTTTACCAGATTTTAATTTATTTTCATATGACCTGTAATTAAATACAAAAAGTGTTATTTTTATTAAAATATGATTCAGTATTTGTTAATTACATTTTCATGTGTTGCAGGTAGAGAGCACGTCTTGACTATAGACAGCAGGTTTAAATAGATGTAGTTTGCAGTAGTTACAGAAATTAAGAGGCTTGCACAGGATATACAAGCGTGCAGTAACAAATCTTTGGACTGAAGACGACAACAACAACAACAACACCACAGAGACACAGACTCCCTCCAGGTCCGTGTAGCAAGCGTTTCTTCGTCTACAGTGGTGCAGTTACGAGGGTTGGAACTTTAATAGTGGCAACTACTTATTTACAACTTATAGAAAATTGATACATGTATCAAAGTTTTACTGTCTATCACAGTAGTCACCGGCATTGTGTATAGTCCATTGCCAGCGATGTAGAAGTCGTAGGATATCCTCAGCAGCGCTAATTGTGTTGATAGTTTGAGTGGAGCGGTCTATTGCCCGGTGAATCTCTAACAGTTCTGAAGCGAATGGCAAAGAGTAGTTCCTTCATCTTAGGAATCAAACTGAAGCCACGAGCGCTTAAGTCCGGAGAGTGTGGTGAGTGGTACAGCACTTCCCAGCCGCATCGATCGAACGAATCAGTCACAACTTGCGCCTTAAGTGCCCGAGCACTTTCCTGCAAACTGACAACCAAGTCGAGAAGAATGTGTCGCCGCTTTTTTCTTTCAGCTAGTCGGAGGTTGTATTCCAAAAATGAACAGCCTAGAGAAGGATGCGATGACGCTTTTCGCAGGACCCGTCCATCATTTAGCAGGAAGATTCTTGGGCGCACATGGGGCAAGTTGTGACCAATTTGTTCGATCTGTGGGGGTGGGAAGTGCTATATCAAATACCACATTCCACGGACTCGAGTTCTTGTGACTTCAACTTGATTCCTAAGTTGGAGGTGGCAGTTCATGGCATTCTCTACAGAACTATCACACAGATTCGGCGGCTAATGGATCGCTCCACTCGAACTATCAACACAATAAGGGTATCCTACAACATCCACTTCGCTGACATCGGATTAAGCACAATGCTGGTCACTATTCTGAAAGACAGTAGAACTTTGAAAACTATATCTACGTTGTAAAAGTTGTAAATAATAATTTGCCAGTATTAAAGTTACAACCATCGCCCATCGCACATTGCGTAATGTGCGCCTAGTGTCTGTGGCGCATGGGCTGTGGTAGTAGACTTGTTTTAGCGAATGCACGCAGCTATCAAACGAAGAAGCTTTACACACACACACACACACACACACACACACACAGACACAGAGAGAGAGAGAGAGAGAGAGAGAGAGAGAGAGAGAGAGAGATACTTTGGCGGTCTTCCACCCCTACAGTTTACAGAAAGTTGTGTTCACTTTCTACGGAGACGCCAGGTCGAGAAAGTTGTCTGACATCCCATCGACAGTCTGTTCGTGAACAGCCCTGCTTATGCGGGCCGAATATGAGTGGCTGGCGGGATCGGCGCCAAACCAACTTCCAAGCACGTTCCTGCCGACAGAAAACGTTGCGTCTCGAGAGGCAAACAACTTCGGCCCGTGTCGATGAGTTCTCTTGTAGCTCTTTCAGTGGCCGCACAAACACGCGTTGAAGAAGTGAAGTTGCTCTCCGCAGCACACAGCTCACTACGCATATCTTCGAACTCTGGGCAAACAAATTCCCAATGGCTCCAACTCTTCTAGATTTTACTTTGTATTATCCATTATCCGAAGCCGTAAATGGAAGTAAGTTTTAAAGAAAAAATTGCATATATAGATGAAGCGGAAAGAATATTTGAGGATTACTGAAGTATGAAATATCGTATATCTGTTGCTGTCACTATTATTGGGTTTCGTAAAGTTGGTCATTTTTTAATCTATTCTTATCCTCGCCATAATTATATTCCTTAGCTTATTCCTCTATATTTTTGGATGAAATTGTGTATGCTATGATAATCAAACATTTGTATAAAGCGTCTAGCAATGAGTTCAGAACAGACCAAATTTCTTTTCTTTATCATCAGACGCAAGGAAAATTGTGCCTCGTAAAGAATCTTCAATGGTAACCTGCGACAACAACAAAAAAACGCTTCCCTAACAGTACTGACAATTATGTTTCGAAATGTCTTTTCTAACAAAACATATGATACCTAATTTAAAATCCTTTAAGAAAAGTATTAACAACAACAAATTACCACCGTCTCTCCTTGTCGCTTTTTTTCTTATCCGAAGTGTTTCAGAATTGGAACTACATTCGCGTGCACTAACCTCATAGCTTTGATCGGTACACGTTCATCAGATTTCCTCTTTCTTTCACGTACTGATATCATCTACACGACTGAACCCTTTTTTATTATTAAATATACTCGACTAAAATCACTGTACGCCCACAAGTTAATGATTTTTTTTTCCACTTACAAATACGAAAGATTCAAATGGGCAAGCCTGCTAACTTCAAACGCAACGCCACCAAGCGAAATACGCATCTCAATGTGAAGCAAACTTTGCTTATGACATGTTGTCATGCGATAAAAGCACTAACATGTTCAGTCAACATTTAAAATCAATGAAGTTACGGGTAAACAATCACAAAAATCTAAAATGAATGTGTTATGATTTCTAGATGTAAAACAGAGAACCAGGCATAAGTTTTGTGTAATATTTTGCAAAAATAGAACGAGATCCATTGAAGATGAAGATGTCTAAACATGTTTGGAGAAAAAAGGAAAAAATATCTTGGATTTTTGCATGAGGCGGAGTTTTAAAAACAAAATTTAATTCGCAAGAACGGAGAAACGACAACAGGCCCTTTCAACTTCGTCAAGATATGGTGAACAGAGTACAGTGTCCGATTTGAAGGGATGTGTATACTTCCTCACAAAAAAATTAAGTGCTTCTCGTCGATAGACAGGTAGAAGAACCGCGCCGGCATGTAGTGTGAGCGAAAGCACCAATTTGGCGAGAACCAAAACAAGTTTCACGTTTTGCTGCCTGTAGTCTCGCCTTGTACGCATAATGTATATACAACAATAAACAAATACGTTGCAAGTACACTGAAGCTACAATAGTTCTAAAATCATACTTATTCTTTCGCGGGCGCACTAAGCTTTCACAGATTATAGTACGAGTTTTCGAGATAAATAATATTTTGACAGGGGAGTTCGTACTTCTCTGCAGGATAATTACTTGGGATTGCAACGAACGGGACAAGACACAATGACGGATATGGAAAGTATTACATCACACTTATCAAACTTTGTTGAAATGTTCATCACATAATGTGTATTAAATAATTTAATTTTCATTCCATTCAGAAATAAGAGTCATCGTAACAGTAGTAGGTATGATCCCCTAAAACATGAATGTACCCTTGTATTCGTTGTGATATAAGAAACATCATCTTGAATTTCTTGCCATGCCTGAAACACCTGCAGTGTCAACTCGTATAGAGTGCTGATTGAAGGTTCATATGAAAGTTTGCCTTCCTCAGTCTCGATATGCTCTGTTGGTGACAAATCGGGGTTCAGTCCAGTTTAGTCAAGAATCCAACAATTCCTCAACGTGTCTGCGGCGTGAACTGCAGCGTAGGGTGTTGCATTCTGCAGCTGGAATGTGCCATTTTGTACCCTGGTCGTAAACGCCGGTGTGCCCATTGTGCGTGTGCGTGGGAAAGGGTGAGGTGTTTGCTTCTTGCGCTGGAAAATGCAATTTTGTATACTGCTCATGTAGGGTGTGAGACCCCACAACAGGGTTTATCATTCTTGCCACATACTGGCGAGCATTACCAAATCAATCCCGCAGCCATATTCAACAGTTCAAATACAATCTTATACCAAAATATGTAATCATAGAACAAAGGTAAATAATAGTAAATGCCTGACATATTCTCTTTTTGATTTAAGCAACACTCATTTTATCATCATCATCATCATCATCATCATCATCATCATGTAACTAAAAAAATGGTTTACTTCCAAGCAAAATTTTCTTTTTAATCATTTCAACATGTCTTGCACATTCAAAAAAATGTGTTCAAATGCGTCTAAGCACTATGGGACTTAACATCTGAGGTCAAAAGACTTAGAATTACTTAAACCTAACTAACCTAAGGACATCACACACATCCATGCCCGAGGCAGGAGTCGAATCTGCGACCGTAGCAGCACATGGTTCCGGATTGAAGCGCCTAGAACCGCTCGTCCACCGCGGCCGGTTTCAACAGTTCCCCACACCATGATCACAGCAGTTTAAGATGCATAGCTCTCGAGAACCGCTGCTTTTTGTGACCTTACACCAGGTCATCTATGGACACAGTGATGTCGATGTGGACCGCCACAAACAGAAGCAAGACTAATTGCTGACTACCACAATGTCACTCAATATCCCAATTGGCTCTCGCTCTACACCATGCAGATCTCCGTTGACTGTGGTATGACGTCAGCAACTTAAGACCTCAACCCAGCTTCCAGTACTCTATTCCTGACGGTTCGAGGTGATTCTTCGTAATCCCAGCGCGGAGTTCAGCTGTTGTTCAAAAATGTTCAAATGTGTGTGAAATCTTATGGGACTTAACTACTAAGGTCATCAGTCCCTAAGCTTACACACTACTTAACCTAAATTATCCTAAGGACAAACGCATACACCCATGCCCGTGGGAGGACTTTAACCTCCGCCGGAACCAGTTGCACAGTCCATGACTGCAGCGCCTTAGACCGCTCAGTTAATCCCGCGCGGCTTTCAGCTGTTGCCATCAGTCAACCTGTCAGAGCCAGTCGAAGATCCCACAATCTTTTTGTGGTCTTTTTGCCACACCGTTGCCCTTAGTCCACCTCAGCACCATTCGTCCGGCAGACATTGCACTACAGCTGTCAGAGATACGTCGGAAATGTGCTTCCACGTCCCTCATGCCAATGATTAGATCTATCGCAAAGTCGGAAGACATGTGGACGTCCACTGGGCATGCTGTGCTGACATTTGCACCCTCAAACATTCCAGTAACGTACACGCATCCAACAGCCGTCATGTACGGACACTTTCTTCATCTGTAGGAATGGGTTTTTTAAAGCTCGCACAAGGATGAAATTTCAATCAAGACATCTCACATGGATAGAAATACTGGAGTATCGTGTAACATTTTCTATTCCCGTCTGCGTATTATAACGCTGATAAGAGGCAAATGAATTGGAGACACTGTTAATGCAAGTTTTAATTCGATACGGCACATATATTTTGAAGTCGATAATGAACGTTATCGCACTCAGAGTACTTATTAACGTAGAAAACGCTGTCTGGCGCCTGCTGAAGTGCTAGTTGCCTCGATTGACGTCAGTGGCAGGTAGAGGCATTGGACAGGATTCCGGGATGCCTCACAACCGCTCTTGAGACTTCCGCCAGCTTTTTCTTTTGTCACAGTTGCGACTGCTTCACACACTCTGCATTACGGCGTTTTATTGCGTCTCAGTCGAAGTTCCGATGCTCTTAGGGCTCTGTTAGGAAAGCGACATTCTCGTATCAAATCTGGTAACAGAGTTAATCACTTAAGAGAACAACTTCGAAACCAATTTTATCGTCGCTTTACGACGCACCAGGAAATGTACAAAGCGAATTACACAGCCCTAACAGAAGGATTGTGTTTCAGATGTTTCTACGGTAACCGATCCGTTTAGTACCAAAACCTTGAGTGTCAAACGTTCTCCATAACCAGTAAAGCTTAATTGACGACGAATAACAAATCTTAATTTTTCCATTTTATCCTGGTAAGGTTCCTGCCTTTTTAGGCAAAGGGCATCAAGAAGCAATATTAAAGTTGCATAGCATTCACTTAGGCAGCAATTTTAGAACAGCGAAAAGCGTCTAAGGCGAGAGAGAGAGAGAGAGAGAGAGAGAGAGAGAGAGAGAGAGAAAACAACTTAAGCTCTCCAGAATCTAAAATCTGAGCTATCTCAAATTTCCCTCGGTAATTCAGCGAAGACCAACTTTTTTCTACCTTCATTTTATATTCTCACTATGGTCCTGAACAAACCCACTGCGGATCGGAGAAGTCCATTGTTTAGTCACACCTGAGTCATCTGCTCTCCAACGATGGGCTCTGATAACTCAGATACGGACAATCGAGCTCGGAGTACCCCAAGGCCAGATAATTTTTAGTCGCACTAAATAACATCGCACGGTGGTCATTAAGTTGCAATGCTACATTCCATCAAACACATCTGGACTTTGTGAATGGTAATAATTGTTCTAAAAGATATAGAGCTCTGAACTTCCACATTATACCTGTACCTAGGTATCAGCCATCTTAAGGTTTTCACGTGGATGTGTCAGATGACCTCGTTGCATTTTGTAACTGTCTTCAGTATATATTTTACTGGTCGCAGTGAAGTTCCAATGTTGAGCAACAGCATCCCTCTACACAAACATAACAGACGTCCATGTACAGAAAATCTGGGAAAATACAAAAATTTACGAATCGTGTTAAATCCCCCGATGGATATGGTATTCACTGTCTCCGTTACACCATGCATATCGGACACGGAGCAGTTCCTATTTCGAAAGATGGTCTGAAGATGGAAGATTAGCGTACAAAAAAATGAACTGTCTGATATCAGAAGAGACGTAAGTATGAACTCAAATTGGGGAAGTAAATTTACCTTGTTTTAAAGAACTTCATCTTTGTTCACCTTAAGAGATTTAGACAAACCACACAGCAAACAAAACCAAAATGTGATTGACTGAATGGGGGTTGGAATCCTGGTCCGCAGGAGTGTGGATCTAGTGTCTGAAGGACTTTCACATCACTCACTCGAGCACTACGTAGCTTGGCACCGAACAGTGGGCTTGATTCCCTTGAGAATAGTCCGATGGTTGAAGGGCGAACCGAGGCAAAGAACTGAAGATCGCATATTAGGGACAAAAACAGGTTATGATTACTTAGATCATTTGGACTTTTCCCTTTCTATCCCGTAAAGAAAAAGATAGGCAACGAGTTCAGTTATTCTCACTAACAAGATAATATGTTATCCGAATACAAACAGATTTCATCCGCGCACCTAAAAACTCTTGTCAATAGGTACTCAAGCAAGGAACACGATGAAAAATAAAAAATAAATTAAGATAATCGCCTCAAAATTAAGGGTAGCCTTTAAAGCCGAAGGCAGAGTAAACTGTAAAATCCATGAAATTTTGTGATTTCCCGTTTACGGCGCTGCATACGGCACTGAAACCAACCACTAGAACTATTCTGTAGCCTAAACACTTAACACAGTGCAACGAAACTCGGGACTTTACTCAGTGGCCAGCGTGCCTGCGTCCGGAGTCACACGCGAAATCCAACACTCAAGGTCAAAGCCCGCATACGGCGAAACTAGCCTACTCCAGTTTCACTATCGCATTTCACAGACAGAAAAATGCCCTCTCTCCCTCCAAAACTCACTCGGGAGGTCCCCTATATGTCTGTAGAGATGTCGCATGGGTCACTTGGGACCGTGCTTCCTTGTCAACGGGATTCACCTTTACACGAGAGAGAACTTAAAACCACAGCAGCATGCGGGTAGGTTGCTTTCTCATAACTGCAGCGTTTTCCCTTCCGAAGATTGTTCCACTGACACTAAAAAACAAGCCAACCAGTTAATGAGCATCATACATTCGAATAACGCACATATCGCGTGCACTTCTCTCGGTTGCCACAACTGCAGCTGTCGAAACCATCTGTGACTGGAAATACAGGCCAACATTGGAATTCACTTTATCTTTCTTCTTAGCTCGAAATTTGAAAATGAACTTTCGTTCAAATCTAGACTGAAACATTTGCAGGAGGAACAAGGATGCGTAACAGACGAAAACACGTCCGCAATACTTTCGTAAAGACGAAACCAACGTCTTACAGGAAGTAGCACCTGCGACAAGAACCACATCAGACCTTATGACCCCACGATTCCGTTTTGCCGCTGACCTCAACTGAATTAACCATACTGAGGCAGCAAAGAATTTTGTTACAAAGGGAAGGGCAGGGAGTAAGAATTGCAGCGGAAGACCCAAGCATGACTACAGTTCAAATGGAGCAGTTTATCTGGGGGATGAAGATACTTGCGGGGGATATATTAACGTGCAGACAGCTGCAGCACACCTGTCTTTACTGAAGACCACCACCACCACCACCACCACCACCACCACCACCACCACCACCAACAACAACAACAACGCCTGGTATGGCCGCTGATGCGTCAAGTCACGCCGTACTTCTGACTCTACGTGGAAATGAAAACCTGGTCACAGCAAGTGGCTAATATGTCACACTCAAGTACGAAGATGGCAGTAGGAATGATTATAACTGTAGCACAATAGTAAAGCACGTTATTTTCGAAGAACTGACCTAGCTGAGATATAACTAGTTTCTACGTGGGAAACAGCATGGGTTACGAAACACAGATCGTGATAGTTCGAATTTGCCTACATTTGCTATGCATACATTTTTTAGAACTTCCAGACTGAGAACTCCACCGACACCGATACGTGATATATAGCACCGTTTGCGCTTTCGCAGACTTCTTCGCAGCCAGGAGGCAGCACGTAATGCTGCAAGTAAATGTGTTACTGGTCGCAGTGAAGTTTCGACAACTGACGGGTAACATTCTTCATGTTATTTATTAGCGACTTAGCTAATAATATGAGTAGCAATTTTAGACTCCTCGGAACTGATGATTTCCACCTATGAGGAAGCTTTATAGGCAAAACTTAACTAAATTGTAACCTGGTTCAAGGATTAGCGACTATGTACAATAATTGTTTAAGGAACGACAAACGACACTTCACACCTTTTGCCTTTGGGCTTACTGAATCACAAATGAAGCGTGTCAAATAATTTAAAAATGTGGGATATGAAGTAGAAAGATCACAGGCTCACTGAAAGAGAAAACACCTGGCGGGCTTCGCCTCATTGCCAGGAAACTGGGAAATCACTGATTTGTCCACGTCAGAGCTCGTTTAAAAAAACTTGTATGACTTATACTGGAATACTAGTGAAGTGTATGGAATCGGTACAAGATTAGAGAACAAAAATAACGTATTAAAAAACGAGGAGCTTGAAATGTCACAGGCTCATTTCGCTTGCGGGAGAGTGTGATGCACGTCTTGTTTCACGAATCTGTCAATTTAGATACTGCAGTACTGGAGCAAGTCGAATTAAATTAACTAGAGTGAAATGAACCGAGGCGAAATTAATGAAGTTGTGAAAACATTAAACAATAGTGTAAATCGTTCAGTAACGCTTAACTTGCGACTCATTGAAAATGCCGAGACAATTTCAAATCTGACACACACATTCATAAATCACGTCGACAATACGGCATTTCATTCAATTTCGGTGAATTTAACTCAGCTGGTACATTGTGGCAGGGGAAGCCACGTTCCTCTCCAAATTTTTCCGCTCGATGGTGCTAGTCCCGCATAGCCAGCGAGGAATCTGGCAACAGTGTACGGAAGTAATAATAGGAAGCATCAGCGACAGTAATAATTTGAGACGGTTCAGCGACAGTAATAATTTGAGACGGTTCGCGACAAGGCAGGAAATTCGGCCTAGCAGAAAACTGTCTGAACGTATTTTCTAGTTCTAATAACCTCGAGAAGCCCTAATTTATTAAATTCGAAGAACGGGTAATCAGAGCGGAGTCTCGATCCCTTTGTATATTACGCAAGAACCTTTAAGAAGTAGAAGAAAACATAAGGGGTGGTACGAAGGCATTTCATAAATAATCCCACGATTCTTCTGTGAATGGAGCAGACAAACACTAGCGCGTAGGACAGTAACAAGTTACCTAGAATTTCCCGGCAGGGTTCGAACCCAAAACCTTGCCTTTTGCGGACTGATCTATCCAGACACGACCCACGTCCTATCCCCGCAGCTTCACTTCTGTCGCTGTCTGTGTCCTACTTTCCAAACACCATGACACACTCCACGGAGCGAAAAATTCATTCTGGGACCAAGAAGTATCTTCTGCCAGAGTGTAGACGTAGGTGTCTTCTCGATTGTAGCGGGGCGTGCGATATGGTCTTTAAGACGGAGTCGAGTGATGTGATGGGATCACATATAACAGCTGTGCGATATTCGCACCAACTCCCCGTAGAAAACTGCAATACTTACCGCATTATAGGCAGACAGAAGGCAACGAATGTTACGGTCCTTACTCTGACGTCCTCGCTCGTGAGCGCACATTCAAACCACCACAAATCACTGTCGCAACCATCACGCACAAGCAGGAACGGACGGTACGCCCGTCTGCGTCACCTGTTTGGGGACTTTTCACACGCAACGTAAGGCATCTCCTAAACACTGTGTCGGGGCCCATTGCGGCACGCGTGCTGCGATGGCGCCAGGACGCGGGCGTGGCAGCTGCTGGACTTACGGAGTGGCGCGAGGAGGTGGAGAAGCGGCGCAGCGAGCCCATGAGTCGGGACGAGGCGGGCGCCTGGCTGTCGCCGCTAGCACCAACACCGGCAACACCACCAGCCACCGTCATGTCCGCGCAGCGACTGCCGCCGCCGCCGGCTAATGCTGTTTGCGTTAAGCGAGTTACCTCTCCTCCGATCCTCGGCCTACATACTGCGCCCAGCAGGCGCTCCGTCTGTCTTCCCCCACCCACTCCCATTCCGCCGCTCCACACACGAGGGCGCGCTTCACGAGACCGCCTCGCCTGGCTCTCCAGCGCCCCAACCGGATCGTCCGGCAAAGTGGAGAAAAACAGATCGCCATACACGTATCTGCTTTCTTTTTCAATACTACGCACGATATTTGTGTTTCAGCTACTTTTCTGTGTCATAACACGAGTTCTTTGCCAACGAATGAAAAAAAAAGAAAAAACTGCCGGCCGGGGTGGCCGAGCGGTTCTAGGCGCTACAGTCTGGAACCGCGCGACCATTTTTTTTTTTTAACTGGTAGAAGCCGACCTCGAGGGTAGATCAGTTTGGATTCCGTGGAAATGCTGGAACACGCGAGGCAATACTGACACTACGACTCATCTTAGAACGTAGATTGAGGAACGGCAAAGCTACGTTTCTAGCGTTTATCGACTTACAGAAAGCTTTTAACAATGTTGACTGGAATACTGTATCAAATTCTGAAGTTGGCAGGGGTAAAATACAGGGAGCGAAAGGCTATTTACAATTTGTACGGAAACCTGATGGCAGTTATAAAGAGTCGCGGGCAGTGGTTGAGAAGAGAATGAGACAGGGTTGCAGCCTATCTCCGATGTTATTCAATCTGTATATTGATCAAGCAGTAAAGGAAACAAAAGAAAAATTTGGAGTGCGAAAGAAAATCCATGGAGAAGAAATAAGAACTTAGAGGTCTGTGGAAGACATTGTAATTCTGTCAGATACAGCAAAGGACATGAAAGAACAGCTGACTGGAATGGACAGTGTCTTGAAAGGATGTTTCAAGATAAACATCAACAAAGGCAAAACGAGGATAATGGAATGTAGTCTAATTAAATCTGGTGATTCTGAGGGAATTAGTTTAGGAAATGAGACACAAAGTAGTAGATGAGTTTTGGTATTTGGGAAGCAAAATAACTGATGATGGTCGAAGTAGAGAGGATATAAAATGTAGACTGGCTATGGCAAGAAAAGCGTTTCTGGAGAAGAGGAATTTGTTAACATTGAGTACAGATTTAAGTATCAGGAAGTCTTTCCTGAAAGTATTTGTATGGAATGTAGCCATATATGGCAGTGAAACATGAACGATACATAGTTTAGACAAGAGGAGAATAGAAGCGTGCGAAAACTGCTCCTACAGAAGAATGCTGGAGATTAGATGGGTATATCACGTAACTAGTGAGGAGGTACTAAGTAGAATTTATGAGAGGATCGGTTCATTGGACACGTTCTGGGGCATCACGGGATAACCAATTTAGTATTGGACGGAAGCGTGGTGGGTAAAAATCGTTCAGAGAGACCAAGAGATGAAGACATTAAGCAGATTAAGAAGGATGTAAGTTGCAGTAGTTACTCGGAGATGAACAGGCTTGCACAGGGTTGAGTAGCACGGAGAGCCGCATCAAACCAGCCTCTGGACTGAAGACCACAACAACAACGGTCTTCTGACCGGTTTGATCTAACCCGCATCCTGCGCCAACCTTTTAATCTCACAATAGCAACTGAGGCGTTGAGATGAAAAACTTTTTTTTTTTTTGAGTATATGAGTTATTACTGTGTTTGTTCTTTTCACACGATTCCACACCTGGTGGTTCTAAAATGGGAAGCGTTGACGTCTACACCGGTGCTGAAAATTCGTTTCGCGCAGAAAGTGGACTTGTCACAGAGACAGGTCCCTCTATACTGCACGAAAGAATTTGAGGCGTGATGGCTAAACTACAGTGAGATGCAGTAAACAGCTGTGAGATTTCAAAATGGCTTCGGTGATGGAACTGTCAGACGTGTTGGGAGAGAATGTACATGAATTTACAAGCAAGCAACGACGGTCTGAATTGTGGAACAGAATTGTGATAAAACAAAACATGGTCTGAGTTGGATGCATACTAACTGGAAAGGAAATATGATTCCTAAAAAGGAAACAGATAAAGATGCAGGTAAACATAAATACAATGTTCATTGTATCCTCTGTACATAATACACTAACGTAAAAAATGCAGCACCAAAAAAATAATTAACGTAGAGCAACGAAATTTATAGAATACATTCTTGCTCAAATTAAGGCTTATGTTTGACACTAGTAGACTTCTCTTGGCTAGGAATCGTTTTTGCCAGTGCTAGTCTCCATTTTATGTCCTCCTTGCTCCGTCCATCATAGGTTATTTTGATGCCTAGGTAACAGAATTCCTTAACTTCGTCTACCTCGCGATTCTCAATTCTGGTAGGTTTCTCTCTGTTCTCATTTCTACTACGTCTCATTACCTTTGCCTTTTTCCGGATTACTCTCAATCCATATTCTGTACTCATTAGACTATTCATTCCATTCAACGCATCATGTAATTATCCCCCAATTTCACTGAGGATACCAATGTCATCAGTGACTTATCACTGAAGTTCTTTCGCCCAGAATTTTAATCTACTCTTGAACCTCTCTTTTATTTCCGTCATTGCTGTGTAGACTGACCAGTAGGAGCGAAAGACTACATCCCTATCTTACACTCTTTTTTAATCCGAGCATTTCTTTCTTGTACATGGTTCTGCGCAGACGAGGAATACAACACAAATACCTCTATAAATGACTTCTTAATATACAAATTTGCATTAAAAATAAACATATTCCTCTTTTTCAGAAATGTTTCTCGTGCTATAGCCAGTCTCCATTTCATCTCTCTCTGCTTCGGCTAACATCAGTTACCTTAATGCCCAAAAAGCAAAACTCATGTACTACTTTTCGTGTTTCATTTTGTAACCTAATTCCTTTTAGCGTCGGCTGATATGATTCTACTAAATTGCATCACCCTTGCTTTACTATTGTTGATGTTCATCTTATAAACTCTTTTCCAAGGCACTTGCCATTCCATTCAGCTGTTATTCAAAGTTCTTTGCTGGCTCTGACAGAATTACACTGTCACTGGTAAACCTCGAAGTGAAGTGAAATCAACGCCTAACGTTTTTTTACGCATCCCGAAATACACGCTATAGACGGATTAGACATAATGACGCTGGAAAGTCTGACCCTTGATACTGCACATCGCCCCACCATCATGAGCCTTCTTCCACGCAAATGTATCATCATCATCATCATCATCATCATCATCATCATCATCATCATCATCATCCGTTATTGCACAAAGATTTCCAGGATTCTATATGAATTCTGAACTCAGCCCATACACAACCAAGTTGCTCCTGCAGGTGTCCTAATATCCCTATACATCATTTATCAGACCGACGTTGCAGTCTTTTTCATGTGTTTCTTCTGCAACAGAGTTTCGGCGGACCCTCTACCATCCATCTTCCTGGCTACGCATTGTGCCCACCTCAATTTCGTTTTCATCACGGTCGTAATTAACTGCAAACAGTATTGAAAATTTACTTAAAGTTCTAATTATTTGTTTCACTACACATCCAGTCATTCTGTTCAGCTGCGCTAAATACCAATCCATAAATCGCTTCTAGATCGTCATTGTCTATTTGCGATTTTGTTCATGTGTTTATTGTACAATATTTTAAGTGTTTCTAAAACGATTTTCAAGCCTACTTTCAAACTTGCTCATTGAACTCTGTTATTGTGTTATATCTATATTAACTGGGAAAATCAAATCGTCATCAGTAAAACGAGAGTTGTCAAGCTATCTTCTGTTAATAGTATTCCTTTTTCCCCAGACTTCCTCAACAGCCTAAACGAAGCTTTTCACATTCCTGTACCCATAACTGGTTTAGAATTGAAAAAAAAAAAAATGGTTCAAATGGCTCTGAGCACTATGGGACTAAACATCTGAGCTGATCAGTCCCCTAGAACTTAGAACTACTTAAACCTAACCAACCTAACGACATCACACACATCCATGCCCGAGGCAGGATTCGAACCTGCGACCGTAGCGGTCACGCAGTTCCAAACTGAAGCGCCTAGAACCGCACGGCCACACCGGTCGGCCTTTAGAATTGAGGCGGTGCTGTTGTAACGAAAGTAAACGAGCTTTTCTTGCAAGCTATCAGCACTATGCCATTTAAAAGGTCTGTGATGTCCTACGTAAAACTAATATTGTTACACCTCAGTTTGGTACAAAAGTTTCCATTTGCTTTCCACATTTAGCAATATAAGAACAAAATATTTGAAGTAAAATATGCGAGGAGTACGATACATCCACAAGAAAAATACGTCACGTTCCTACGAATGCCTCCACGTAGAACTGCAAGCAACACCCAGGCACGTGTCATGATATTCAAATCCAGAGCGCTTGGTGAACTACTCTCCTTGTTACGTTTCGTGCATCAAGTGACCCTTGTAGGAACGAACACTGCCGTCCATGAAAAGGAAACTATAATCAGTGGTACCAACAGATGACGGGAGGTTAGCGGCTGTGCCTACTTAACTCCGAAGAGTCATAAGGTTCGAATGCCCACACGAGTAGTCTGTCATCTGGCTGTAGGCATGTTTCGCATTCAAATGTGACACTTTTCCGTTTCGAATATTGTCCTGATATGCAAACGCGATGGTTGTCCGGCACGACACCGAATCTAGACCAGTCAGGGAAACACCAGAGTTAGTGTGAAGACGCACCGGATTAGAATATTTTGCAAGTTTCAAGTATAAATAATAATAACAAAAGCGGAAACTTTCATCGTTATCTGAAACTTTCGGAGTTAGCCTCGAAATCTTGGTAAGGATTGGCCGTATTTTTGGAAAATATACGACGCACGGGGCGGACGAACACTGACAGTTCTTTTGAAGTGAAAGTTTGCTGTACCACAAGTCTGTTCACTTACTATGTGTCCACATGTACGATGAATTTTATTTTCTAGGAGCTGTTAAAAATGCGCAAACGTGCAGACTTTTAACGTTGTTAAATGGAGTCAGAGGTGAATCAGGTTCGCTGCAACAGGACCACTGGGAGATAAGGAGAGAGGAGGGCGGCTTTCCCATGGCGCGGGTCATCACCGTTGACCCGGCCTCGCAGGGACATCAGCGTCCCGGCTTTCTCTGCTCTCCAAGGTCGCACCCGCGGCCGGTAATGCCTGCTGTAGCAGGTGGCTGCATCTCCCCACTGGGCCATCTCATCAGCGAAAGCGCATCTATGACGGAAATTACGTGGTATAGGTAAACAGCTCATGCCGAAACTACGAAAATTATCAGCAATGCCCAAACCGTATTTTTAAGAAATTCGTCATTCATGTACAATGGTGTGTTCTGATACCCCAGGTCGACAGGATTAACAGGGGCCGGCCGCTTTAGTCGAGCGGTTCTAGGCGCTTCAGTCCGGAACCGCGCTGCTGCCTCGGGCATGGATGTGTGTGATGTCCTTAGGTTCGTTAGGTTTTAGGTCTTCTAAGTCTAGGAGACTGATGACATCGGATGTCAAATCCCATAGTGCTTAGAGGCATTTGAACCATTTGATTAACAGGGTTCGCTTACTAGCAAAATACAGCTTCATACATGTATAGTTGTGTTTGCCCAAATAGTCTCACTACAGTTGTTATACACTGGACATGTAACTATTCAGTCATTAGATTACATTTAGTTTTCTGTAGCTGCCAAGCCATTTCAGCTAGAAACCTTTAAGTCATGTATGTTATTATTATTATTATTCGCTGAGTAGCAGGCATTGCCCGGTTATGTGTGTATTTCAATTTTCTATCAACCCATCTCTTCATTTACTCCTTCCCCACACTCTGTCCACCTCTTATTTCACTTTCTGCCCATTTCCCCCTTCCCCTCTCTGCTGTCCGTTTCCTCCTCCCCTGTATGTGTCTATCTCCCCCCCCCCCCCAAACTGTCCATCTCCTCTCTCCCTATTTCCATCCATCTTCTCCTGCCTCCAGTTTCTCACCCCAACCATAACAGAAAGTTGCTAGATCTTACCTCCACAGTATTTCTTTCCAGATAGTAAGTAGTTTGTCTGTACTAAGTCCGGCTGAAATCGATCCGGGGGTTTACGGGCAGCTTTTTTGTGTACGCACATGTCAAATATACGAGGGCTATTCGGAAAGTAAGGTCCGATGGGTTGCGAAATGGAAACGACAGGGGAAATCCGATGAAGCTTTGCCCGTAGATAGCGCAATGTTCCTCATTTCATCTCTGAGCACTCAGTGACCACGTGAAGACTCAAACAACAATGTCTCCTATCAAGCGTGTATGCCCGCTGCGAGGTTCCGCCTGATTTCACGCAACCTCACATAACGTACCTGTCATGCATTTTCTCTTTCATGGCAATCCACAGCAGACACAATGACGACGTCACTGTAACATTTTCGATGGGAAGTTGATCACCCAGAATACAGGCTGGACTAGCCCCCCTCCCCCTCTTACGTTCACCTCTACTCACTTGAACCGCTGGCTGTTAGACAACTGTTCGGGACAGACAACGAACAGCAAAAAAAATGGTTCAAATGGTTCTGAGCACTATGGGACTCAACTTCTGAGGTCATTAGTCCCCTAGAACTTAGAACTAGTTAAACCTAACTAACCTAAGTACGTCACAAACACCCATGCCCGAGGCAGGATTCGAACCTGCAACCGTATCCGTCTTGCGGTTCCAGACTGCAGCGCCTTTAACCGCACGGCCACTTCGGCCGGCCAACGAACAGCAGACCAGCCTAGATAAGTAGCGATAAGCGCAGGCGGCTGCCTTCTATGACGAAGGTGTTGAGCAGTTGGTACAAAGCTATAACAAATGTCTGTATCGGAGCGGCGAGTATGTAGAGAAGCAGCTGGAAGACGTAGCAAACTTTTGAAAATAAAACACTTTTTTTTTCACTATGGTTTCCATTTCAAGACCGATCGGATCTTGTTTACCGCCTGCACGCGAATGATGTCCGGTATAGAACGATAGTGTTCCACTTCACGATAGGAAAACCTGTTCAAATGACGGAAAACCGGTTTTCCGAATCAGAGTTCACTGTGTATTAATGAACAGTTCACTCTGCACAATTCGTAGTATGATGACCCTTTTTCTGTGTTTTCGCCTCTTAGTTTTTGAACTCTTGTACATGTTTATACTGTAGGCGTAACCACATATTAACCACGAATAAGAAAACTGCGGCGAAGAAGAAACGCGCCGCCTGCTGCGGTCACCCGTACAGATATTTTACTCGGTCTGGAGAAGCATCGACCCGAACCATCGGACAGCGCGGAAAAAAACTCGCGCCGAGATTGGACGAGAACCGTTAGAAGAGGAGGAGGAGAAGGTGAAGAAAGAGGCCGGGAGCGGCATTAGGCGGCTGCGGCTGCGGCCGCGGTCGCCGCCGTGCGTGTCGGCGGTGCGCCGGGCCGACATTCCGGGAGGCGGCGCGCAGCGGGCGTCCTTGAACCCGGGACGCGCCGCCTGCTCGCTACCTGCCGACACCCCCTCCGTCACATTCGCAGCTCCACCGTCACTGTTGCGACGCAAGCTTTTTTGACACACGTGCCTCCGACGTAGGCTCTTTTCACAGCCACAGAATAGCCACTTCTAGTATCCAATTACTACTATTTATCAATGAGTCACGACTGAAACCGGTAAAGGTATGGCAATTTTTAGGTGTACCAGGGAGAATCAGAAGGTCTTCCCCCTATCTTTCATTAGCCGAAATAGGGTACATAAAAGGTATTTACAAATCTACGGACTATACTAGGTATTTTACACTACATAGAGGCGACAAAAGTCACAGGATAGTGATATGCACATATACGGATGGCGCTAGTATCGCGTATGCAAGGTATAAAAGGGCAGAGTTTTGGCGGGGATGTCATTTGTATCAGGTGGTTCATGTGAAAAGGTTTCCGATGTGGTTATGGCCGCAAGACGGGAATTACAAATTGTTTAAATGGCTCTGAGCACTATTTACTTATTTATTGCCAAATTGTAGACATGTTACCTGATGTTTAAAACAGGTTTTCTTTTCTTTTATCTACAACATTTACAAAGAATGATACTTTTCAAAATAACAATAATTTAAGGTTGACATATAAATAAAATTGTTATTTTTTAAGAAGAATATAAAAAATGATAGGATAGAGGAGAGATTTGTTAGTCCCATCACCGAATGTGACTGACGGTGAATACCTCGGAATGGTTTCTTCGAGCCGTTGACCGCCACTCTCACTCTCTCTCTCTCTCTCTCTCTCTCTCTCTCTCACTCTCTCACTCTCACACACACACACACACACACACACACACACACACAAATGGTTATTAGCAGAGAAGTAATGTTTCTTATTCTACTTATTACTAATCCTATGTATTAACTACTTTAGGTGCCCATCCATGTACAGCATTTGGTGATTTCTTGGCTATATTGCCAGCACCTTATGCTTATTTACTGTCACATCTCAGCTTCCTCCTTCAGGTCACTATTTTCGCTGTGACTGTGGGTATCGCTGTCCACCCTCTGGAGATTGTTGTTACGCTGCACTATGGGATTTAACATCTGAGGTCATCAGTCCCCTAGAACTTAGAACTACTTAAACCTAACTAACCTAAGGACATCACACCCATCCATGCCCGAGGCAGGATTCGAACCTGCGACCGTAGCGGTCGCGCGGTTCCAGACTGAAGCGCCTAGAACCGCTCGGCCACACCGGCCGGCCTGGTGTCTTCCTCAGCTGGGATACACACATGAGGGAGGAGCCGTTATAGTCATGGTTCTGCTGTTAAAATCTCTGTCATCGACGTCGCTCCGTAAAAAATGCACAGTTTCTTATTTACGTTTTGAGATATCGAAGCAATGAGTATTAACCATACTGTGAAATATTTTCTTTCGATGAATGCTTGACTGGAATACTCTCTTTCAAATTCTAAAGGTGGCAGGGGTAAAATACAGGCAGCGAAAGGCTATTTACAATTTGTACAGAAACCAGATGGCAGTTATAAGAGTCGAGGGGCATGAAAGGGAACCAGTGGTTGGGAAGGGAGTGAGACAGGGTTATAGCCTCTCCCCGATGTTATTCAATCTGTATATTGAGCAAGCAGTAAAGGAAACAAAAGAAAAATTCGGAGTAGGTATTAAAATCCATGGAGAAGAAGTAAAAACTTTGAGGTTCGCCGATGACATTGTACTTCTGTCAGAGACAGCAAAGGACTTGGAAGAGCAGTTGAACGGAATGGACAGTGTCTTGAAAGGATGTTTTAAGATGAACATCAACAAAAGCAAAACGAGGATAATAGAATGTAGGCAAATTAACTCGGGTGATGCTGATGGAATTAGATAAGGAAATGAGACACTTAAAGTAGTAAAGGAGTTCTGCTATTTGGGGAGCAAAATAACTGATGACGGTCGAAGTAGAGAGGATATAAAATGTAGACTGGCAATGGCAAGGAAAGCGTTTCTGGAGAGGAGGAATTTGTTAACATCAAGTATAGATTTAAGTGTCAGGAAGTCGTTTCTGAAAGTATTTGCATGGAGTGTAGCCATTTATGGAAGTGAAACGTGGACGATAAATACTTTAGACAAGAAGAGAATACAAGATTTCGTAATATGGTGCTACAGAAGAATGCTGAAGATTAGATGGGTAGATCATGTAACTAATGAGGAGGTATTTAATAGAATTGGAGAGAAGAGGAGTTTGTGGAACAACTTGATAAGAAGAAGGGACCGGCTGGTAGGACATGTTCTGTGGCATCAAGGGATCACCAATTTAGCATTGGAGGGCAGCGTGGAGGGTAAAAATCGTAGAGGGAGACGAAGAGATGAATACACTAAGCAGATTCAGAAGGATGTAGGTTGCAGTAGGTACTGGGAGATGAAGAAACTTGCACAGAATAGAGTAGCATGGAGAGCTGCATCAAACCAGTCTCAGGACTGAAGACGACAGCAACAAAAACGGGTGTTCCGTTAGGCGAGATAATAAAAGCATTGGCAGTTGTGTGTAAACAATGCCACGTCTATTGACTTGTTGCTTTGAGCCCGGTGTGCGAGCGCATTACTGCTCGGGTGGTCCGGCGGGCCGGCCACGGAGCGGACGTGTGCCAACGGCGCGGCCACCAGGGCCAAGGTGAACGCCCCGCGGGCATTGTGTGCCGGGGGAGGGCGCAGTCATATGGAATCTGCAAGTCAGCACGCGGCTGCCAATGCCGCAGGCTCGCAACCAACTCAGAAACTCCGCGCTTAAAGGCCCTAGTGCGCCGCGGATACCTGTCTCCTACACTTTAAGCACAGAAACAAAACCAGTCTAGTAAGCGTTCTATCAAATTCATGTTCCCTACCTTTCGCAGGATGTACACTCTACCCAGAGAGAAGGGAGCGACAGCGTCCACCTCGGACAGGGCCGGCCAGAAATTCTGCACGCGTGCGGTGCTCCTGCACATGTGCAACTTCCGGGTCACAGCGTGCAGGCCGCAGCCGTCAGCGTTCATGTAGTGCATGTTTCTACCCACAGATGTCGCTTTATCCACTTGCTGGGATACTCTGTACCGGCGGATTCTAGTGCTCTTTCCACAGCTTGCAAGCCAACCATGGGAAGGTATTTCGCGTATTAAACATTTAAAATACTGTCACAGTCCAATCATTGAGACGTCTACTTTTATATTAACAGTTTAACCCTGTAAGACAAGTAATACAGTTAACAACTGTGGGTTTTTATTAAGGCAGCTTGACTGACGGCACGTAAATACGAGTAATGTTTTTGATCTAGTATTTAAGAAAGAGAGCACTTAGCGACTTCCAACGAACCTTATTCATGATTTCAAATAACATTAAACTAATGCAAGGTTTCCTATAACTAATTCTCGGTGCCCTCAGTTACACCTACATAATTTCTGTCTCACTGACCTCTGAACAGAATGATAACCGCAGACCTCTCGACGATCACCTGTTATTTCAATACCATTATTCCTACATATTTCATCAACTCCGTCTGAAATCTGCATAATAACCGACAATTAGATGAATGTCACGTTTTATCGACTTCAGCTGAGCGTAGCCCTTCACACATTAAAAAAAACCCTAAATGTAAGTATACATTGAAACAATCGGTTTAATGACCAACTTTCCTGATAATAACGTAACATGGAGCAGAATGAGGCACTAATGCACAGTAAGGAAACAATACTTTTTAATTATGAAAGGAATAAATCCAAACACGTTTATCACTGGTCATGAGAAATTATAATCGAGTTGATGTGTCTCATCCATTTTCTTAAGGACATTTAATTTTGCTTGCCATTCTTCACTCTTGAGTACAATACACTCGTCTTTGTGATATATATTGTAGTGTCTTTCAATTGAAAACTTACGCTGGCCGCCTATTATTCAGCGGCATAGCAAACACTGAGTTTTCACCAACGGCTACAAAAAAGAATTGCAGTTCCCAGTCATTTTTAAACGACTGAGAACGTAGATCTCCCGTCCTTTGCTTTTTCACAGTACCTGCCATTTCTCAGTACTTCTCTGTTAATATTACGGTTACCAGGAGTAAACGAGACTGGGTATGTTGCGCTCTTGCTTGTACCACATAAACAGGGAAGTGGAGCCGCCGCCGTTCATTTAGGACACATGTCTCATAACAGATGTCTCTGTCGCACACGTGCGCACATGTGCAGCACTTCCGCACGTCTGCACACTGTGCAGCGTTTGGCCGGCCCTGACCTAGGAGCTGATACGAGAACGTTAGCGAGACAAGAGGAGTCCACGATGGCCAGACTGGCATGGTAAATGGTGGTTGAAGATGGGAAAAGAGAATTGCAGACAAGAGCACTAAAAAAACAGGTACTGGCTTTCCATGGAAATACGTCCACAAAGCAACAGTGCTAGGTAAAAATAAGACATAGTATACTATCTGTTTTTAATAATAAGAGAGTGAACCGTAACTTCGGTATTTAAAGCTGGAACTTCTTATACCTGATGATTAGCTAAACTGAGAAATTCTATAGGTTGTATTAGTTTCAGGAATCTTTCATCACCATGAAAGATTAATTCAATACGACAGTGACTAAGATCTTTCTCGTAATTACAAGATTGTGCTGTGCACTGCCACGACAATTTTAGAAACACTTTCACCAAGGCTACCAAAACGTTGTGTCTTAACCAAAGTAATTCTCATTAATAATCATATTAATGAGTCTCTTAGTTCTACTCTACTCTTGTTTAGAAAATATTTTCAATTGTTCTTTGAGGTATGTTTCGGCACAGATGTGCTCTCTTCTATTGACCTCTTATTTCTTTCAGTATTACAAGAACATTGTATTTAAGCATGAACTAGTAGGAGAGCAACATTTTTGTTTGTGCCTACCTGAATACAAATCTTTAAGATCTTCTTTCGTAAGTTGTATGAGCTGCCACTTTGTCATTTGCAAGGCGGCGTTTAACAATTTTTCTTCCTTCTCAACCCAAACAAACCTTCCGACCAGCGTCTTCCTGATTCAATTTCGCGATGTGATTACATTTTGTCCCTTATATGTTTTGCGTATGTTCTCTGTGCAAGTCACCTCCAGTTTTCTTTCTATTAAACACTACATTGTTTTAACATTGCGCTCACGAGAACTATACAATAACATCAACGCCACTGCCAAACAGCGGTGTTCTAATTTTTTTCGTAATGCTGTGTTCATACAAATCATTTAACGTGTAACTATTTTCCATAGTGCCGTATGGTCCTTCAGTACTCACCCGCCTCATTTAGCACTGTTGACCTTTCCATTTACAGCTGCTAGTAACACTACAGAGATGATTTTGACATCGCGTCTCTACTTTCACTAAAATAATCAATGGTCCCTTCACCTACTTTTAATTTTACCGTAGCACATTTACATCACTTTGTGGTTCCTCTGAGAGAGAGGACCGGAGCCCGTAAAACCTGGCTTACCAGACGGAAAGTTCACCGGCGAGTGTGCTATTCTGCTTCATGCGAAACCGCTGCTTGCCTTGTACCAGATTGGAAATTGGTCCTCGTCCAGCTGTCTGTTTCATCGAATTCTCCCTAGCTATAAATGGTGTTGTCATCTCGGGGCCTCTTTACAAATCCGAACAACTTGTGCAGGTTAATGTGACGCTGAATGCTATCCGCCACGATCTGAAAATCCGAGCCACTGGATTAGCGCGACTTTGCGTTTTTAATTTTATTCACAGTGCCTCCTCCATCCATTCTGTCGTGTGAATCTTACATACTTTTCCTCCATCACTTTCGTCACTGAACGCTTCCAGAATCACTTCCTACAGTTGTTAACCGACTAACAACTTTTTCAGCAAAGGTCCCTCCGATTGCGGTAAATCTACAGTCTAAAACAGCGCCAGTCAGGAAGCTTTTCCTGTGGAACATATACGCTGACGCGCGTCAATTTATTGGGAAATAGTTTCAGGAACCAGTTATGGGTGCGAAACTGAAATCAATAATTTTTCGCGGGTTATTCTGAGTCGACTTAAAGTACCGTCGCCACAGCATCGAGATTCTTAAAAAATTTTTTGGAATGAAAGTTAAGGTGTCAGAATAGTTTATAGCATAGGTTAGGTCTATCTTCATGTTGAAACTGAAGTTTCATTGTGCGTGACAAATCCAACGAATATGATTTAGTTTCCAAGTACCGCGACATTTATCGACCAGTTCAACTAGTTATTCAGACGAGTCACAGATCGAAGGATGCATACGTCTCTCAAACTGCACTGTCAATTCGAGAATATACAGGGTTTTTCAAAATGAATATACTGATTCTAAGGCTTTGTAGTATTTATTACATTCAACTTATAAATAACACATCAAATGAAAGAGCAACTCAAACAGATTTGTTTGTATACCCGTGCGCAAAAGGAAAAGTATGGAACGACCAAGAATAAATAAAAACATCTTGAACGAGTGAGAGTCTATCACGCCTAGTCCCAAGAAATCAGTTCGTCCTCGTCGTTCGCAGTTGTTACAAGCTCTAAAGCCTACATACTACGGCTTACTTGCCAATTACGCAAACGAAATTTTGCTGCATGCGATGAAGATTTTCTGGATCGTGTTGTCTTCAGTGGTGAATAGACATTTCACCTAAATGGAAATGTGAACATACGTAATTTGTGTATCTAGGGGTAAGCAAATCCCCACGAGATGGTACAGTTTTAAGGAGACTCCTCTCGACTTTTTGGGTGAAGCAACTGTAACGGGTGATTCTCGGCAGCAAAATGGTGCTCCATCTCACTGGCATAACTGAGCACGCGACTGGTTAAACGACGTTGTAGCCGACCGCTGGATGTCAGAGCTCGTTTTATATGATCTTCATGTTCACACACGATCTGGCCCCATGCGATTTTTGCCTCTGGGGTTCATAAAGGGTGATATGTATATGCCTCCGCTACCAGGTGATCTATCCGACTTCAGAAACAATTACTACAGATATAGTGATCAAGGTTTTGGAAAAACTCGCCTATCGACTCTGTGTGTGACGATGATGCTCACACTGAACACTTTTAAGAAAAACTGTTATAGTTGCTCTTTCATTTGATGTACTATTTATAATTTTAATTTAAATGTAATAAATGCTACAAAGCCTTAAAACGCGTATATTCATTTTGAAACACCCTGTATTATCTGGCGAAAATTCGTTTCTAATATTATAACAATTACATTGTTAAATTTCACTATATGGCCACCGCTATCTTTCGAGCAGCCTGCGTCATTTCGTCTTTATTTGACGTCACGATTTGACAACTGCTTCCACTCGTTGCTAAGACACACATTGTCTGCCCAATGGTACTTACAACCAGCTTCTGACACTCCCCTTGCGCTACCTTCACATTTTATGGCAAGCGCGATCTGTCTGTTCAATAGTTTCCAGACATTTAATCATGAATGTTTGTCGCTATGTAACCCTTGTGTAATTAAAATACTTCCATTACACGGCTCGTGATGACGGGTACGGACAGCTTTTTAACATGGCTTCTCAGTAAGATAATGGAGGTTAGTGTGGGAATAAAAACTATAGAGGGAGACCACAACTAGCAGGTTCAAATGGATATAATTTCCAACAGTCATACTGAGATGTTGAGGTGTGCATAGGATAGACTAGTGTGAACAGCTGCATCAAACCACAGTCTTCGGACAGAAAACAACAAAAACAACTCGTGATGTGACCGTTACAATACAATTAGAGACATAACGGCTTTACTTGTATGGCGTGTACCATCCGCGAAAGTTTCCGCCAAAAGAAGTCAACATCTCTCGGCATAGCGCAATCACCTAATGTTCCCATCCCATGGCACTTTGGGCATAAATGCACTGTCCCGACCTGATATTTACCACACATTCCACTATTTGACCGGTAAGTTTCTCTACGAATATTGAGATTTATCGCTGTGTCGTTCTTTTTACGTCGTACCGCATGCCATTAAAAAGTCAATCGTTCGACATGACAACTCTAGATAAAGTCAAACGTTTCCAGCACGTATCTTCCAAGATGATATGGAGACTGGTTGGTGGAACTGAAGCTGTGAGAGCCGATCGTGAATTGTACATGGATAGTCAGAGACTGCCCGCCAAAAGGCAAAGTTCCGAGTACGACTTACGGTCTGGTATTCAGATACCCCCACCAGATGTATTACTTTAAAAGGGGTTGTACGACTTGTCGCCATCAATGCAGCAAAACTCTGTAATCATTCAACGTACGCTGTCTTACCTATCTGATAGAACTCCAATCTCTGGAGGAATGTTCTACAATTAGCTGTACTTGCGTCTTATACCAGATTTCTTTTTCTTGTGCAATGCACTTTCCGAAAACCCTTCCAATAAAACCAAATCTTCTACTCGCCTTCTCTACTACATAATCTGTAGTTTCGTCCCTTTTATATAGCTTCTTGGTACCACCCACAATACAAAAAGCGGAGCATCTAGGAGGAGAGGAGAAAACGAAACTTCAAGGGCTGAGAGGGTATGTGATGTCATTTCAGTCGTCATAAAATGAGTCAAACACATGAAGAACTTGGGAGTATGAGAGCCCACCTCTCCGTATGACGTTGCATCCTCTGTGACCTGAATGCATGCAATGATTTGGTTGGCTTCAAAAATGGCTCTGAGCACTATGGGACTTAACATCTGTGGTCATCAGTCCCCTAGAATTTAGAACTACTTAAACCTAACTAACTTAAGGACTGCCCGAGGCAGGATTCGAACCTGCGACCGTAGCAGTCACGCGGTTCCGGACTGAGCGCCTAGAACATCTAGACCACCGCGGACGGCATTTGGTTGGGAAACGTGTTATAAAGCCGTTATAACATCTCCTGAGACAAGTTGGCCCACACTGTTTTAATTCGTCCTTGATATACTGGATACCGGCAGTGGGTCGGAGTTGACGTCGGAGCTGGTCGCACGCATGTTCTATTGGTGAGAGACCTGGGGATCTTACTAGCCACCGGTGTCAACGAACATTATGCTGCTGGAAGACGACACCAAGACACTGTCGCCTGAGAGGTAATAGATGTCCGTGACGTGCCGTTATGCCGCCAGGCTCACTAGCAGCCGTGACCTGATGTCGTACCCGCTAGTCCCCCCCCCCCCACACACACACACACATCATGTCGTCAGAATAACAATGATTTATGGATGAGGGCGCTAAACAGCAAGGTCCTCAGCGTCTTGACGACATGAGTCAACACCGATAAGCCTCTCCAAAACATCCAAACGCAGCCGCTGGTGCAAACAGTAGCCTAAGGAATGCACGCTAATTCGTGGACTGGCTGTTGCCAGTGTCCGACCAACGGTGTGGATGACACAGATGTTCCAGGGAGTTCGTTATTTGTTCTCAGATGGCACACGCAGACGTGAAGGGGTACGACGCCCGTGGTACACAATACAGCAATCCTCCCTTACAGTGCTGAAACGTCGTCGACCGGAACCTTGGCGAGTATGCCTATTCTCACGTCCCCTTGCTGTCCAACATCGATCCTGTGTCACACCCGATGCCCCTCAAATCTAGATATTACACAATTCGACCAGTCGGACAAATGGAGACCGACAATGAGACTCCTTTCACTGTCGCCCGCTGATAATGTTATCTCTAACGAGTACGATGTATCTCCGCGTCCTTCACAATGATTAGTCCCTATCTCACACTGTCCACGCTCTTTATAATCTATGTCCTACCAGGGTTCGTAACAATACTATACCCAAACAACACTAATGCGCTCTGGTGGCCGTTATACCCGTCACAGAGAAACGACAATCATTTACATAACCGACGGTGATGTTTACGAAGTCATACTGATATACGACTATGTCTTCTGGACGCTTCACTTTTTTGTCAGTGTGTTTGCTGGATGTGAAGAGCTTCCAGAAATCCAGCACTGATTTTTAATGTGTTACTACTGGATCTTCTCTCTTTGCAATTATTCAGGTTGAGCGCATGGAAAAATGTTCGCCATTTGCTTACGATCACTACTCTAAATTCTCTTTCTCGCTACCTTGCATAGTTCATGAACTATTTACGGTTTTCGCTTTATACGTGTAACACTGTGTCACCACAGTCTTAAAGATTACGTATAACTTTCTAATAGATGAACCGCTACTGCTTAATACCTTTGTCTATGAGGCTCGATGTGAACCCATAATTCTACCCACTGATGATGTATGTTTTGATCAATGTAAAGCTAGAGCAAAACACGAATAGTGCACTTTGGAACAGCGCGACGTGCAACGTGCTCATAGCGTCAATCTTATTTTATTTCCAAAGGAAAGAACAATACAGTCGTTATCCTCATTTGTTCGATTGCCAAACTTAATTGTCCGCCAAGACCGTCGGCGTGGCCATCGACCGTAACATGTACACAGGGTGTCCCAGGAGCAATGATCAGTCTTCAGGAATGTGACTGGGGCGAACATTCGAAGCAAAAAGGACTAGTAAACATAGGCTCTAAAATGCGTACCTTAAGAGCTTCAGTGGAAGAGATGGGGTTTCGTATTATTGAGTATGAACAACTGCTGATAGCTCTTTAGGTATGCATTTTAGGACCCATGTTTGCCAGACTTTTTTGCGTCAAATGGTGGTTCCTGTCGTACTCCTGAATGCCGACCATTCTTCCTGGGACCCCCTGTATAAATATTCATTTTACAAATTCTAATGCCTGTTTCCTTCTGCAATATATTTACTTACGTTCCATGTGCGTTTCCCCTTTTGTACTAAAGGCACCTTCAGTGGATTTGTTACGGCGGAAAGAAAAGCGCCGGCACGACGGTCGGCAGCGTTAGAGCAGAGAGGGTTCTGAAGAGGACGTCCTCCAATTGCACGCGGCCCGACACCTCTAGTACGACAACGCGACGGCAGCGTTCTCTACATGAAGAGAAGATAAGCGCTGCACCTGACTGGCCGCGGCCCAGTTCTACAGAAGCATAAAGACCAGCGACCTGGACAGGAGCATCCACTGTATTACTTCACTTGTACTGGAATAGTTATACTGAAAGACACTGATTATACTGCATGTCGCCCTTTGCTTGTGACACATCATTGATAAGTGTTCTCATTTAATAAACTCATTAATACGAGTTGCTTGAATTGTTGTCTAATGAGCCAAGAAAGCAGGTTTCCTAGGCTCCCCATATTTGATGAGTAGGCAGGATACAACAGGGTTTGTTAGTAACTCGTGTCTCTTGCCAAAACGTGGTCCGATCATATACCCTGCGCACAAAAAAGCCTGATCACTTTTTCGAAACCGTATAATTATCTCCCACTGCGATGTATAAATTTGAAATGTGCCTCATAGGTGCAAAAGCATGGCGCCCTCCGACGTCACCCTCGGGCTCTGCGACGTTTCAAGCAGCAAGGTCTCGACACACACGCGAAAAAAAAGGCCAGTGCTCAAAAGTTCAGTGCGGTTTAAGGCGGGCTAAGAAAGTTACATTGCCACCACATTACACCTCAATTCTCCCCAATGCCATCGTGGACGTGTTACATCATGGGAAGGTCGTCACGCCCCTCTTACCCACATTTTACTCCCTTTGACGCCTCTGCGATGGAAGTCAGAACCGTGACACCTAGCGTTGAAATCGCGCTGTTTTCTTATTGGTGGTCGAGGGAAACATTTCAGACACACCGCCGCTCAGAATCGACACGAAAACGCCTCAGGTCGCGATATAAAGGGCGTCAGTGAAACTAGAGTATCCTTGGGTTGGTGATTCCCAAACATTTAGCGATCGAAACGACAGTTCTCAGTGCAACGAGAAACAGGACGATGTTCTCGACAACCTTTGACATTGCTAGCAACCTCCCGGACGCTTCACCCCTCGTTTAGGGACATCGTGGGGCTGCAGCCCCACTTTAAGTGATCTGAACGCTATGGAGCGTAGTTCGAACGCAATTTTTGCTCTGGTACACACAGGGTGGTACCAATATGGACCTTTCGAAACTATTTGATGAAATCTGAACGTGATCCGAAGCAGCAAAGAGTATTTATACTTTTTCATCCCTCTTGTTTCGCGCCCTCCTCCCACGGAGGGGTAGCAATATTGGCAAGGCATCCCCTTCGACAACCGGTAAGTGAGACTGCCTGCCTTCGGGCACTAGAGAAGCCGCGAGGCACCATTCAGCTAAACGGTTGTCGAAGTCTATGACAGACTTTTTTAAAATGCTCAATAAAGATGAGCGAGTGGCGCCGAAGGTGTTGCCGAAGCGGCGGGTCCTAGGCGGAGCCATTGGTGTTTTATTCACACTCATGTCTACACAGTATCATCCTACAACAGAATGTTGTCTGCCCACATGTTGCCAAAGTTGTTTCGAGCACGCTGCAGAAGTTTCCCAAGGCGGCCCTTACACATTCCCCATACAGTCCCTATCTCTCCCCATGCGATTTCCATATTTTTGGAGCCCTGAAGAAAGGCTTTGTGGCTGTCGATTTGCTTCTGATGTAGAGGTCAGCGCCAGGGCACAATCATGGTTCCGTAGGCAACTGCACACATTTCTCCGTGAAGACATTGACCGTCTTGTGTCTCAGTGCGATGAATGTATTAACAATTATGGCGATTACTTTTGAAATAATAAACAGTTACTTACTTTTATCCATCTTTCACGTTTTCAGCTGGCTGCCCGTTATACACTAAAGAGCCAAAGAAACTGATACACTTGCTTAATACCGTGTAGGACACCCGTGAGCACGAAGAAGTACCGAAACACGACGTGGCATTGGCTCGACTAATGTCTGAAGTAGTGCTGGAAGAAACTGACACCATGAATCCTGCAGGGTTGTCCATAAATCCGTAAGAGTACGAGGGGGTGGAGATCTCTTCTGAACAGCACATTGCAAGGCATCCCAGACATGCTCCATAATGTTAATGTCTGGGGCGTTTGGTGGCCAACGGAAGTGTTCAAACTCAGAAGTGTTTTCCTGGAGCCACTGTTACCAATTCTCGACGTGTGGGGTGTCGCATTGTCCTGCTGGAATTGCCCAAGTTCATTGGAATGGCAAATGCAGACGTATCGATGCATGTGAACAGACAGGCTGCTTACGTACGTGTCATCTGTCAGAATCTTATCCAGACGCATCAGGGGGTCCCATATCACTTCAACTGCACACGCCCCACACCATTCTAGAGCCTCCATCATCTTGAGCAGTCCCCAGCTGACATGCAGGTTCCATGGATTCATGAAGTTGTCTCCATACCCGTACACGTCGTTCTCTCGATAAAATTTGAAACGAGGCTCGTCCGACCAGGCAACTGTTTCCAGTCAACAGCCAAATGTCGGTCTTGACGGGCCCATGCGAGACGTAAAGTTTTTTGTAGTGGAGTCATCAAGGGTACACGAGTGAGTCTTCGGCCCCGAAAGCCCATATTGATGATGTTTCGTTGAATGGTTCTCACGCTTACACTTGCTGATGACCCAGCACTGGAATCTTCAGCAATTTGCGGAAAGGTTACACTTCTGTCACGTTGAACGATCCTCTTCAGTCGTCGTCGGTCCAGTTCTTGTAGGATCTTTTTCGGGCCGCAGCGATGTCGGAGTTTTGATGTTTCAGCGGATTCCTGATATTCACGGTACACTCGTCAAATGGTCGTGTGGGAAAATCCCCACTTCATCGCTACCTCGGACATGCTGTGCCCCATCGCTCGTGTGGCGACTAAAACACCTCTTTCAGATTCACCTAACTCTTGAAAACCTGCCATTGTAACCGCTCTAACAACTGCGCCGGACACTTGTTGCTTTGTAGACGTGTTGCCGAACACAGCGCCGTATTCTGCCTGTTTACATATCTCTGCATTTGAATATGCATGCCTATACCAGTTTCTTTGGAGCTTCAGTGTAATACACTTCGTCCGACGCATTGCCGTAAAATTCACTACACAATACTCGGCTACCAATCGACAGTTTCCTCCGACCAACTGTTCGCAACCCCTCCGAATCAGTAGACTCTGCTTTATAATGACTCCTGCGCTGGCGCTCAGAACGTTGTTGAGCCCAGAAGCGCACTCAACCACAATGTGTACCACGTCACCGAACACTGTATATCCGCTCTCGCATAGATCGAGATGCAGCCACAGTGACCTCACACTGTCCCCCTCCCAAAGCTGTCAACAAATTGATTTCTGGACGCTACCTCCCTCCCCCTTCCCCTCGCCCGTAACACAAACTATTAAAACCTTTCGTCCTCTGCTGACAGACTTACGCGTAACAGAGTTATTTGTGCGGAGAGGATGGTGCAGAGAGCAGAGGAGACGGTGCAGAGTGCAGAGAGGGTGAGTGTGTGAGTGTGGAGAGCAGAGACGTGGGCGACGCAACACGTGCAGTGTGAGCAGTACAGTGAGCGGTGTTACCGTGGCAGTGCGCCGGCAGCAGCAACAGCAGCAGCGGAAGGCAGCCATGGCGCGCCGCCACTGAGCCAGCCAGCCGGCCGACAGCCGCGCCGGACGCAGCAACGCGCCACCAAGGACGTGGGCTCTCACAGCTCGCTAGCCACGCTGTGGCCTGGCGTGCCGTTGCGACACCTGCCTACTACCCTCCCCGCACTGCTCTAGTTCCCCCATCGCGAGTAGCGGTAAAAGCGACACGTCTACACCTATGGGTGGATTACAATAACGAAGTGACTGACAGCTAGCTGTCCACGAAAACTGAAGAGGAATTCCGCCTTATGCAAGACAGCTTTGTAGTTTTGTTTTCACCCAGACGCGTTTCGGCACTTCTTGCGTCATCTTCAGTGGGTGTTTATTTTTTCCTGCACTTTTTATACCATCTTCAGTGCGTTTATTTGCCTATTTTTCTGCAAAATTGTTGTTACATGCTAATCTCTAGAGAAACTGTTGGTAAAAAATATTTACATTTGTAAAATGAGCGATTATTGTCACAACAGAAGAAGTATATAAATAACACGCACCCCAGAACGGCGTATCATCAGCCTCCTACATTAAACTCGTATCACCCCATACTGCACACCGTTCACTTTACATGCCTATCCACAGTTATGCCCCCCTCTCCCTCTTGGAGCAAAGACCGCACGCCTGTAACAACACTTCAAATCCGCGCGCCAGATCCCAGCCAAACTTCCCGCGAAACAAATGAACATTACACAGCCACCACAACACGTAGCGGCGGCGAAAACTTTCTGCTTGGGGAACAAATCGTAGGAAACGCACATATATCGACAAATGCGCAAAGAATAAGCGTGTTACCTCGGCACAAACAGAGTAAAAACACTACAGTGTCAGAAACTATAAGTAACACGCTGACACGATATGTAGTGATTCTCGGTCGGAAATACATAATGAACAGAAAAATAAAATAATGTTCGGCTGTTTGCATATGACGAGCTGTGCGTTGCGTGGTAGACCCACAGCTACTTGCATACACATCCAGTATCTCCATGTAACATATGTAAACAAATGCATACATCCATATTTAGACGTATCGTAAATAAACAACACAGAATGCTTCAACTCAGTGATACATGTCAAAACACAGTACTTTATGCAAACAAATGTAAAATATTTGACAATATTCGCTCATTTTACAAATGTAAATATTTTTTACCGAAAGTTTCTTTAAAGGCTAACATGTATCAATTTTGCAGAAGGAAAAAATTGACAAACCCACTGAAGACAGCACAAAAAGTGCTGTATCATGTCTGGGTGAAAAAAACTACGAAGATGCCTTGCATAAGGCGGAATCGTCTCCGGTTTCTTAACAAGCACCGAAATAAGAAGAACTGCAACGTTCACAAAATGATTAGTTGTTCACGAGTTTGGTCACACCTTCTGTCCTGCACACACTGTCATATCGTTTCTGCTCTCTCAGTTGACCGTCAGCAGTCGGTTCCGGACGACGTGCGGCCTGTAACATAATCGTTGGGACCTTTTTTCTTTCTAAATGCTTTGCCTCTCAATGCGGTAAGTTAATTGCTCGGAATGTGGGAAGCTGCTGTGAAGCTGCTTAGGTAAGTGGTAAGACAACTATAATCCAACACAGTGAATTCAGTACTGTAAGGTAACGGGAAACGTATGACCAATCTCACCCACTGAACTGCAGAGCTACTGCTACCGGAACTATACTGCGCTTGCGCGCAATGCCGAACCGACAGCATCCCGTCTCGCCTTCCATGCTCAAATGCCAGTCATTTTTGTTATTCTGACCCAAGCATGGTAAGCAGCAACCGGGTGGTGCACTGCCGCCGAGGGTATCGACATATGTAGGTGTTACTTTTTATTTATTTACAACATGATCCATTACATTTGAGAGGGAGAAAATCGGTGCAGGCACATAGCCCACTCCTCCGTCTCATTCGACGGATGGATCGCTATCAACACGGTCAAATGCCCTCGCTTCATGAGACACTGCGGGAGGTTTAATATTTAAACCCAGGCATCAGTGCGAAGTCTGGTCATCAGGAACTTTACGCTACCACCTCTACTCCCCTTACAGGCAAAATGCTGGCAATGAAAATTTTTCCACTGCCAGGATTCGAACCTTTAATTTTACTTCCACGATATTATCGCGAAATATACGTTGGACAACGTAATACTTGAACCTGTAACGAAACGAGCTGCTCTTATTTGGATCTTCTCTACTTTCTCTATCAATCCTATGTGAAAAGATTTCCAGACTGACAAGCAACATTCAAGAATTGGTCGAACGAAGATTTTGTACGCTACAGCCTTCCTGGGTGGATACTTCCAGTGAATCTAAGTCTGACATCTGCCTTTTCTAGGATTAAAATGTTGAATGAACACTGTAACCTCCCCACAAAATTCTTTCTTTCACATTTGTAACCTCCCTACAAAATTCTTTCCCATTTTTACCTCCCCACAAAATTTCGTTACGATTTTAGTGTAACCTCAAAACAGAAAAATTCCTAAACCTCTCAATTAAATTGTCGCTCACTTATAACTTTTTCAATAATTGACTGTGAATTTAACCTGGTGAATTTTGGACGTCAGCAGTGCTGCGTCATGGCCCTGAGAGATCATTCTGAACAAAAAGAGAAAAATTCTTACCTCAATGAAATCGCGGGATAACGCATATATATCTGCTCTTACAATAAATTTTTTTCTAGCACAGCCCTGTGCAATGCTGGCCGATAGATTTGTCATTTATGAAAGAAAGCAACTGATTTTTCTTTTGCAACAATCGGAATGATCATGGATTGGAGAAATTAGTAAATTCTTTAAATTGAAATGAATGCTTATTAAAAATTACTTTATATGAGAAAGATTATTATTAGGACATTTTTAAAACATTTACATGGGAGTTCAGATAACATTACTAGATATGCGCGAGGCTGCTTTTTACCTTATACAATAATACTCGGGCTCCGGCATCGCTGCACCGCGACCGGCCCAGCCAACGCTATACCAGACCAGAGCAGACTGCAGACTAGCAACAACTTACTGCTACAGCTACACAGTT
Organism: Schistocerca cancellata; assembly: GCF_023864275.1. Classification (NCBI taxonomy): domain Eukaryota; kingdom Metazoa; phylum Arthropoda; class Insecta; order Orthoptera; family Acrididae; genus Schistocerca; species Schistocerca cancellata. The sequence goes on along the minus strand of NC_064633.1, from coordinate 344,796,071 downwards.
CCTACTCAGTCAACACTGCTCTCTGGTGCCGGCCGAAGTGGCCGTGCGGTTAAAGGCGCTGCAGTCTGGAACCGCAAGACCGCTACAGTCGCAGGTTCGAATCCTGCCTCGGGCATGGATGTTTGTGATGTCCTTAGGTTAATTAGGTTTAACTAGTTCTAAGTTCTAGGGGACTAATGACCTCAGCAGTTGAGTCCCATAGTGATTAGAGCCATTTGAACTGCTCTCTGGTCAGCGATTCTCTTATACCTTGCATATCGCAGGCAGCGCATGAGCAATACATCGAAATTACATCTGCTCGGACCACTTACAACACATCTTTTAGCTGTCTCAAGTTCCAATTGTTACTTTATTTGAGCAATCAGTTCCGGTGCTACATGACGTTATCTTCAGAGCCCCTGACCGTCGTGTAGGGAGAACCCCCTTCCCTGGTCCAGTCAAAGTAGGGGCTAGCATTCAGTGACTGGTATCGGTAGATTTTTGACACAGCGATCCCTGCGATCACCTCTTGTCGACTCTACAGCAGGATCATCCTGTAATAGAATGATGCCCACCCACATATTACCACGGCGGCTTTATCTACGCTGTAGAGGTTTCGCTGGAAAGCCCTCACACATACTCCATCCAGACCCGATCTCTCCCCACGTGATTTCCATATTTTTGGAGCCCTTAAGAAAGACACTGGTGGCCGTCGATTTGATTCTGATGCAGAAGTGGGCGCCTGGGAACGTTCATGGTTCCACAGGCAACTGTGAACAGTCCACAAGTGATGATCGAAGGGATCACTATATCAAAAATGTACGGCCCCTATTTTGAGTGGACCAGATATGGGAATCTTCCTACAAGTCGGTCAGGGGGCCTGAGGCTGGCGTAATGCAACGCCGAAACTGGTTGCTCAAATAAAACAACTGGAAATTTAGACGGCTGAAAGGGGTTTTGATTCGACATTTTATATTGAAAAGCAGAGGTCCTGCAGCCATCTATATAAAGACGGACTTACAGAGGATTTTCGAGGATTAGTTTTACGTGGTCGTTCCACATGCGTGCTCCGGATATTAAATGAATATGACCGTTCGCTGACTGTGTAATCACACAATAACGAGTCTTTCTATTTATTTACAATACATTATATTTATATGTCCCCAAACTGAACTACTATTGTCTATGGGTCCTCCTGCATTTCGTTACAATTTTTTTGTGTTGCAGCACCGTCCGCCAACAATCTCATTGAATTTCCTACTTTTATGTTGCGATCGATTTAGCTGGAACTTATTACTACCTGAGAATATAGTTCAAGGTAGAAACCTGCACATCACCAATACTTTACGACAAGTAGTTCATTCGCAACATCAGCTGTATCGTTCCTTCAATGTGCGACCTGGTACTCAGATCAATGAAACTAAACGAATGCATTGAATAGAAGTGTCTTATCGGTTACGCACACCAGAATTCCGTCACGATAGCCAGTGCGATTGTCAATAGTTTGTTAGTTGTGGCAACATTTTCAGCGAACAGTTTATATTATTAGCGAAGCTTTCAATGTGTAATATCATACCTTTCCATACCTCGCTAATATATTACTCTACAGAATGCAAACGAAAAACTTTGGATTCATAACGTAAGTCGTTGAATAATGGATTCAGGTTGTGGTGATCTCCACTTCACCTTACAACAGAGACAACCTGCTTTTTATTTTTGCGATATCTTTAACGCAAATGCACAGGAGTACGAACAACATATCAGAGCCCGAGAATATCGTGTATTTACGGAACTGCTTTGCGCATATCACTGTAGCTACAAATGCTACCGACAACCTTTCTGATTGTTCAGTTACCTGGCAATTTAACACATGCTCTGCACTAATTTGCGAACTTTCTCGAACGAAGAAGAGCTGGTGATTCCCATCCATATATAATATTTCGGTGCTGCACTTTCAGAGACACACAACGAAAGATCTTCAGATCATCCTAAACATCTCCAGTGATATTGTAAGAATAGACTGCATCACTGCTGTGTAGTCAAATACCTTTAAGCGCAGAACCCTGAAACATTCCAAGGAAACCAGAACAAGAAATGAAACAACTACAAGCAGCTATAATGACAGAGCTTTTATTCGATATGACGTAATACATGAAACATCAAATGAGTCCTTAACATTTCGCTATAAAAGCAGTAAACGGACAACCTTTTGCAACGAATACCTGTCTGAGTTGTGGTTAATGTTTACTCCTCTCACTTTAAGCACCTCTCTCTAGATACGAGACAAGTGCCTGCGAGATCGCGCGTAGCCCACGATGAGGTTAGCAAAGAACGTTACTGCCGCCGAGTACCACCACAATTACGTAGGCACGCTGAAAGAGGTGGCATCCAAAGCACTCCATGAAAGGTCAATGGACGGTAAAGACTCGTGTCGAAATTATCTGCATCCTCTATCAGTTTAGGTCACATCCCTGCCACAGACTGCGTTTTACATGTGAATGGACCGGATGGACGATAAAGGCAGTCTAACAGACCTCAACACACTATGGAAATAAATGCTCAAGTCCATTCGCGACTAGACAATATCGGTAAATCTCAATAGCAGGTTTCACTCAAGTTCTTTGAGTCTTCCATCCGAAACATTGAGAATTACAAATGAAGCAGGCTTCTAAGTTTTCACCCGAAATTCCAACTGTGAAGAAGTCCTTATACGTTAGTTTGCAAAACGACGTTTCTCACAGCTGAGCACCAAATGCTCGACTGTACTGCTGGTGCCAATTTGCCCTGAGAGATGGTGAACGACTGGATTCTGATGCTCTGTCGCCTACACAAGACATCACCATCCACTCATTGTGAATTACAGCAACACACGTTCTTTACTATAGATATCTTAAAATAGCTGAAAACTAATTTCAGTCTTAAATTTTCATCAGATTGACACATATCAACATGACATGGTAGGACGGTTCGTTGACATCAGAAGTACTGGTAGACCACCGGTGTCCACTGTAAGAAGCTTAATGTAGTTAAGTTTGCTGAAATCATATGAGCTACTTGTATATTACAAACTATGATCCTTGGACTTCTGTGAACTACCATTTTATTGATATGTATCACTCGAAACAAATCGGAAAATAATAATTTAAAATAACAGAGTTTGGCGGTTTTAAGCAGTCTCTTTTGAATCATTTAAGAATTTCCAATAAAAAAGTATTAAAAGCGAATGTATGGACACCACTGTCGTGGCACACAGTCCAGTCTGACACCGAAATAAAACGGTCCACACGAGAGTCCTAGTGCAAATCGGTGCTTGACGCAGCACATTTTGGTAATCCACATCCTCCATGGGCTGCCCCATTTTTCTTCCTTCACGTGAACTACCTTTCTGTATAATTTCGCTCAGAGTTCAACGTCCCATTGCGGGTCGAAGTGCTCAGAGACCACTGTCCAACTCTCGCTTTGTCGGAGGAATCAAAAGTGAAGTGACTTCAGGGAAACCGCATAAATTTAAACCAGTACGTACGGACGGACGGTGATCTGAACCAAGCTCGTTCCGAATAATGGTTTAATGCCTCAGTGACAGCGCCAATTCGGTCTGTCAGTTTCTCGTCAACTGAAAGTGGGCCAACATATCTCGGTACATTCAGTGCATTCAGTATTGCTTGCTAATGATACATAGGCCCCATAGTTGGTTCTCAGACCATCATGCCTCATCTTTTAGTAGAGGAGAACGATAGCCTATTATGACTCGTGTTGTTAAATGACAATCTGCTTTAATAAATAAACAATAACAGCAGCGTTCGAATCGCAGAAACGGTGTAGAATTGAAATGTTTGCGACATTTTTATTTCGTACACTTATGGGTTGTATCGGCCCTAATTTTTAAAATCATACACAAATTCAAATGGCTCTGAGCACTATGGGACTTACCTTCTAAGGTCATCGGTCCCCTAGAACTTAGAACTACTTAAACCTAACTAACCTAAGGACATCACACACATCCATGCCCGAGGCAGGATTCGACCCTGCGACCGTAGCGGTCGCGCGGTTCCAGACTGTAGCGCCTAGAACCGCTCGGCCACCCCGGCCGGCCAAAAATCTTACACAATTAGTCGGTATCACACAGCCTGACTTCTAAGCAGACGATCTAGTATTTGACGTTGTATCAACGGTATATTGCTCAGATTACACTTGGCAAAAATTCCGGCCCAATATCGTGTACGGTGACGAAACAATTTTATTGTGTTGGTGCATAAATTCCTAGCGTTTTTCCATAGGTTCAATAAGAGATACACATAATAAAGACCTTTATCATCAATAATGTAGAATCCTTCACTATTTACAACAGTTTGCCAACGCTGGGGTAACGTTTAGATTCCGCGACTGTAAAAAGGACGAAGTTTTGAGGGGAAGAACTCGTCGAGCAATGTTCGGAGCACATTTTCATCCGGAAAGGAAGTTCCCTGAAGGTTGTTCGATGCAGAGCGAAAAAGGTGAAACTCTGAGGGCGCAAGATTCGGTGAATAAGGTGGGTGCGGAATGACTTCCCGACCCAAATTCTGTACAACGTTTCCTGTCAGTCTAGCAGATTGCGGGCGTGCGTTGTCATCGAGCAGCCCATCACTTCACGCAGTCTTCCTGGGCGTTGTTCTTGGACTGCGTCTGCAAGGCGCCTCAGTAGAAGACAAACGTCAGCAGTTATGGTTACACCTCGGGCAAGCATTTCGCAGAACACCACACCGTCGCTGTTCCGCCAGATGCACAACATTATGTTTTGTGGATGCGTGCAAATCTTTGTACGGGGAGTCGCTGCTTTGTTTGGGCCCAACCATTCCTTTCTTTTCATTATGTTGGCACGAAGACGCCATTTATCGTCACCAGTAACGATACCGGATACGAAGGGTCGGTGTTGTTCACGAGCCAACTGATGACGAGCAAACCGAGAAGCGTATACGCCACCCTCTGATCTCTGTGATTTTGGCTTAGAGCGTACGGTACATCTACACCCGATTTTTGAACCTTCCTCGGTGCATCTAAATATCCCACCATGGTGGAATAATCACAGTCCACCATATTTGCCAGTTCTCGAGTACACTGGCGTGGATCATTTTGGATTAATGCGTTCAAACCATCTTTCTCAAACTCCGAAGGTCTTCCTGAACGTGGAAAGTCACTAATGTTAAAACGATCCTAATTAAAAAGAGAAAACCATTTTCTTGCCGTGTTCTGTCCAATGGCATTCCCATACACGGCGCAAATGTGCCTGCCTCCGCTGCTGTCACTCCTCTACTGAACTAAAACAGAAGAATATGTCGGAAAAGAGCCGATTTCTCCACTTGGCACTCCATTTTCTAGCGTCTACAGCTCCACTCATTATCTCCAAATGACAAAATTACAATATGCAAACTCAACAGCAACAGTGAACTACAAATAAAACATGACAATCGATATATAAATCCATAGAAACTGGAATATCAACATGCAAAACAAAAACGTTACGAAGTTGTGCACCAACCTAATACTAATTTGACTTGGAGACGAGATGGCAATAATTCGTCTACATTTTTACCTCCACGATGCAGCTGAAAAGAGAACCAAGGACGTGAGCTAAACAGCGTGTGTTTTACGGAAGAAACTCGCACAGCAACACTAAGTCTCTTTATGTCAGAATAAACCTCCCTCGGCTTTTATGGATAATCCAGCAGAAGCATCGAATGGCAGGGACTACGTAGGATCTTGTTCAATCTCATAAATGCGCCTACTACCCACCTCAGGCGAAATCGCAAATGCGCCCCACTCTCAGCTAGCCGGTTTGAATTCTAGCTTAGTATCATTGTCGGCAACAGTGGAAGTGTTGGAGATGTGACGGGCAAATTTAGTTATACCTTCAGCCGTTTGTAATGGTGTAAAACAGCTGCACCATTTCCGCTGCTGCAGAAAACAAATCACCGCACAATACTCCACTTTATCAATGGGCTGTTTGATTTGGTCCTCTAGCAAAGTCCTGCGAAAATAAACGTTAAATGAACCATTCAAAAAAGCACATAAAATTCGCTTGACTCTTTCCTGAAAGACAATCTCCATTCCTTCCAAATTAATAATACAAATGTAGACCAGATGTGGCATGAATTCACAGAAGTAGTATCGGCAGCAATTGAGAGATTTATACCAAATAAATTAACAGACGACGGAACTGATCCTCCTTGGTACACAAAACGGGTAAGAACACTGTTGCAGAAACAACGAAACAAACATGCCAAATTTAAACAAACGTAAAATCCCAAGATCGGCGGTCTTTTACAGAAGCTCGAAATTTAGCGCGGACTTCAATGCGAGATGCTTATAACAGTTTCCACAACGAAACTTTGTCTCGAAATCTGGCAGAAAATCCAAAGAGATTCTGGTCGTACGTGAAATATGTTAGCGGCAACAAACAATCAATGCCTTCTCTGCGCGATAGCAATGGAGATACTATCGAAGACAGTGCTGCCAAAGCACAGTTACTAAACACAGCCTTCCCGTTTTCCAAGTGGCTGTCTTCAGCTGTCTCCTATTCTGTCCCTTGGGACAGACGTATAGTCGTTTAACCCCTCTGTGTGTTCGTATTCTATGGTTTTGACTTGGGCGCGTAAGACCTCAGTTGTTTCTTGCACCCTACAGCAAAGCAGAACAGCCGACCTTCCGAAATGCCTTCACAAAAGAAGACGCAGTAAATATTCCAGAATTCAAATCAAGAACAGCTGCCAGCATGAGTAACGTAGAAGCAAATATCCTCGGCGTAGTACAGCAACTTAAATCACTTAATAAAAGCAAGTCTGCTGGTCCAGACTACACTCCTGGAAATTGAAATAAGAACACCGTGAATTCATTGTCCCAGGAAGGGGAAACTTTATTGACACATTCCTGGGGTCAGATACATCACATGATCACACTGACAGAACCACAGGCACATAGACACAGGCAACAGAGCATGCACAATGTCGGCACTAGTACAGTGTATATCCACCTTTCGCAGCAATGCAGGCTGCTATTCTCCCATGGAGACGATCGTAGAGATGCTGGATGTAGTCCTGTGGAACGGCTTGCCATGCCATTTCCACCTGGCGCCTCAGTTGGACCAGCGTTCGTGCTGGACGTGCAGACCGCGTGAGACGACGCTTCATCCAGTCCCAAACATGCTCAATGGGGGACAGATCCGGAGATCTTGCTGGCCAGGGTAGTTGACTTACACCTTCTAGAGCACGTTGGGTGGCACGGGATACATGCGGACGTGCATTGTCCTGTTGGAACAGCAAGTTCCCTTGCCGGTCTAGGAATGGTAGAACGATGGGTTCGATGACGGTTTGGATGTACCGTGCACTATTCAGTGTCCCCTCGACGATCACCAGTGGTGTACGGCCAGTGTAGGAGATCGCTCCCCACACCATGATGCCGGGTGTTGGCCCTGTGTGCCTCGGTCGTATGCAGTCCTGATTGTGGCGCTCACCTGCACGGCGCCAAACACGCATACGACCATCATTGGCACCAAGGCAGAAGCGACTCTCATCGCTGAAGACGACACGTCTCCATTCGTCCCTCCATTCACGCCTGTCGCGACACCACTGGAGGCGGGCTGCACGATGTTGGGGCGTAAGAGGAAGACGGCCTAACGGTGTGCGGGACCGTAGCCCAGCTTCATGGAGACGGTTGCGAATGGTCCTCGCCGATACCCCAGGAGCAACAGTGTCCCTAATTTGCTGGGAAGTGGCGGTGCGGTCCCCTACGGCACTGCGTAGGATCCTACGGTCTTGGCGTGCATCCGTGCGTCGCTGCGGTCCGGTGCACCTGCACCTGCACGTGCACCTTCCGCCGACCACTGGCGACAACATCGATGTACTGTGGAGACCTCACGCCCCACGTGTTGAGCAATTCGGCGGTACGTCCACCCGGCCTCCCGCATGCCCACTATACGCCCTCGCTCAAAGTCCGTCAACTGCACATACGGTTCACGTCCACGCTGTCGCGGCATGCTACCAGTGTTAAAGACTGCGATGGAGCTCCGTATGCCACGGCAAACTGGCTGACACTGACGGCGGCGGTGCACAAATGCTGCGCAGCTAGCGCCATTCGACGGCCAACACCGCGGTTCCTGGTGTGTCCGCTGTGCCGTGCGTGTGATCATTGCTTGTACAGCCCTCTCGCAGTGTCCGGAGCAAGTATGGTGGGTCTGACACACCGGTGTCAATGTGTTCTTTTTTCCATTTCCAGGAGTGTATATCAATTAGGTTCCTTTCAGAGTATGCTAATGCTGTAACTCCATACTTATCAATCATATACAACCGTTCACTCGACAAAAAATCTGTGCCTAAAGACTGGAAAGCCGCACAAGTCTTACCTATACTCAAGAAAGGTAGAAGGAGTAATCCACTAAATTACAGGCTCATATCACTAACGTCGATATGCAGCAAGATATTGTGTTCTAACATTGTGAATTACCTTGAAGAGAACAGTACAGTGACACACAGTCAAGACGGATTCAGAAAACACAACTAGCTCTTTAGGTACACGAAATTGTGAGTGGTATTGACAAGGGATTTCAAATTGATTAATATTTTTAAATTTCCCAAACGCTTTTGATACTGTACCTTACAAGCGGCTAGGAATCTGTGTGCTGACGGAATATCGTCTCAGTTATGCGATTGGAGTCGTGATTTCCTGTCAGACGTCACAGTTCGTAGTAACTGAGGGAAAGTCATCGAGTACAACAGAAGTGTTTCTGGGGTTCCGCAAGGTAGTTTATAGGCCCTCTGCTGTTATCTATATAAACGATTTAGCCATCAGATTGTTTCCAGATGATGGCTGTCGTGTTTCGTGTAGTACAGTCATCAGAAGGTCAAAACCAACGGCATAACGATACAGATAAAATACCTGTAAGGTCCGAAAATTGGCAACTCACCATGAGTAATGAAAAGTGTTAGATCACCCAGATGAGTGCTGAAAGGAATCCGTTAACCTTCGAATGCACGGTAAATCAATTTAAATCCCGTAAATTCAACTAAATACATAGGAACTACAATTACGAGCAACTTAAATTGGAAAGTACACACAGGAAATGTGTCGAAAGCGAGTCAAATACTGCTTTTTATTGGCAGAGCACTTAGAAAATTTAACGGATCTACTAAAGAGACTGCCTACACTACGTCTGTCCTTCCTCTTTTAGACTACTGTGCACGGTGTGGGATCCTTACTAGACAGGATTAATGGAGTACATCGCGAAAGTTCAAAGAAGAGCAGCGTGTTTTTTATTATAGAGAAATAGGGGAGAGAGAGTCACTGACATGATAAAGGATTTGGGATGGACGTCGTCAAAGCAAAGGTGTTTCTCGTTGCAGCGGGATCTTCTCACGAAATTTTGATCACCAATTTTCTCCCCAGAATGCGAAAATATTTTGTTGACGCCGACCCGCATAGAGAGAAACAATCATCATAATAAAAATAAGGGAAATCAGAGCTCGCACGAAAATATCTGCCAGGATTAAGAGTGATTTGCAGAGTATCCGTGTAGATTTAGCGATGTGCTGCGGTTACTGTGGGGCAGAGATTTCAGTGTGTATCTGTCCTGATGCACACTGAAATCTCCACACCACAGTAACCACAACACACCGAAAGAGAAGCCAAAACAAACAGCCCATTGATGAAGTGGCGTATTGTGCGGTAATTTGTTTTAGGCAGAAGCGAAAATTTTGTGGCTGGTTCATGTCGTTCCAGATTACTAAATGTATGATCTGCATTCGCTTGACACAGCTGCAACACTTCTGCTGCTGTCAAAAACGAAACATGCACGTTATTCATTTAGCATTCAAACCGTCTATGTAGCAGGAACACTGATATGGCTGAACAAGATTCTACATAGTCCCTGCCATTCGTGACGCTTCTACTCTGCTTTCTAGAGAAAACGAGGGAGGCTTACTGTGATCCATTGTGACTTACAGTGTTACTAAGAGAGTTTCTTCCACAAGAGACAAGTTGTTTTGCCCACTCCCATGGCTGTCCTTGTTTTTAACTGCAAGGGCATCATCGGAAAAATTGGAGACTAACGACTGCCATTTCGTCACAGACTGAAATTAACAGAGGAGAGAGTTGTACCTGGAAGACAGTGTACCCAGGAACACATTACGTTTCCTGGTCTGTGTTTGAATCTAGTGACTGTCTTTATAATCACATGAAGGAAAGTGCATTATAAACCACCATATGCCGTTTCTAGCATTTTTTTACTGCTTTTGTTGTTGAGAGGCATGAGAGTGGGTTTTGTACGCCGTTTGTAAATATTAATAGTTCTACACATTTAAGTGTTGTGTAATATATTAAAACTATTTGGAACGAATTGTTAATTTTTCAGTTAGTTTTAAGATGAGTAAAATTCTGTATAGTTACGTAAGGTGTGGATGGTTAAGCCATAAATCGTCGGTCGTGCACCATTTTGAACTTTGAAACCAAACAAGGTTCATCTTCGGACACGCTATATTCGTAAGTATCTTAATCATTTTCCCTGTCTTGAAAACGGATATTTGTTTTAATTGCCACTAGCTTCTGTTTCAAAATGTTTTTAACTTGCAACTGGTTTTTGATAACACATCTTAGTCTGATTTCACTTACTAATTATTGGCGTGCAGTAGTGTAATAATGTAACACATAAAATGTTAAATACAGCATCGACAAGATTTTATCGATTGCAACACTTTTAAATTTGAACAGAACATTTGTTATTAAGTATATGACCATGCTGTACCTTCGAACAAGTTTTTCACGTTCGCAATGACTTTACTTTTCCGGGATATTTTTTGTAATTTTAGAAAAAAAACCATTGCACCACACAAAGTGAATACTATCATTTCAAAATGGAATAAGGAAATATTTTACTACAGGGCTATATAGAGGCGAAAGTCTCTAAAGTATTCCACAACTCTCCGCTACAACCATGTTTCTTCACAGTACTTTATGTTGAATCTGTCGCTTCTTAAAGACGCTATGCGTCCAGTAATATTAGCCGACCCTGGGACGACGAGATTTCACCAAATCAGTTCCACTAACCAGGTATGCAGCATACTACCCACCCCAGAAAATTGCTACAATGATTTTCAACATGAAAACCATACGAGTGACAGTCTCTTAGCGGAAAAGATATTTTAAAAGGGAATCAGAAACCTAAGTTTCGCTCGGACTATCGACTCTCATGCTAGCAGATGGCTGGATGATACGCAACACATTGCATACGAACGCAGTTTAGTGCCTTCGCCTGCCGCCTGTCAGAGACAGAACGAGTCCTGAACGAGACCTACCGCCGCAGGGCGGCATCAGCGAACGTTCTGTCTCCAACAAAAGTTGTTCCCCATGATGTGATCCATCACTCCTGGACTTTCGTCGCAAAGACCTTGGAAAAGAAAACCTATTCTTCCTATACCCTATCCGTTTGCATGGGATTCCTTCGCTTTCCAAATGGGAAAGTGACGGACGACGAGTTCCAAGAGGCACCTGTGTATGCATACGAAGCTCACCAAGGAGGCAAACGGTGGAACTGCCTATGAATGGTTGAACAGTTAAGAGGACGCAGCACATGAAAGAGTCCTTTCATAAGACGAGAAGGGAAATTCTACGAAATCACGAATTAGTATTACTTTCACGTATACTGAGACAGACTCCAGTATAGTCCTCTAACGGTCCGCCGTATGAGTAAAACGAATACTGCACAGTCGCCACGGTTTCGTCTACTGCGAAGGACAGAGGGAACGGATTTTCCGTCTGGCCTCTGCCTGCGCAGTCGAGTGGTTCGCTGGAAAGCGGGTCACTGCACGCAAGGATGGCCACGGCTGCCCCCAGCTGTCTGGCTGGCAAGGGGGCTTGCTGCAGCGCCCGCCGCGTTAAAACTGGAAGCGAGCACCTGCCAGCGGTCACCAGCGACTGGTGCACTACACCGACTGCAATAAATCGTACCAACATCGTGGCGGTAAATCTATAGTGGAACAGACACGCCTCGATGCAGCTAGAAAGAGAGGGTCCCGCAGGCGAAGGTCAGCAAACCAGTAATGCACCGAGTCGAACAGGAATGGTGTGCTATTTTCTGTTCAGTGTTTAGCGTCTAGTCGGGCCGGCTTACAGTAAAAGCCCTGTCCAGTCGGTAGTGGTCTTAACGTCGAGGTTTTTTTACCTGACTGATCTAATAAAGATGGTTTCTCACAGGAGTTTTACCGTGATCGATAAAAACATGAAAATTAGGAATCATAATGGCACAAAAGAATGTAATTCTCAACGTGATTTCCTGTTCACTACGGGGAGTTCCACGACAAAGTTTTATAAGTAAACCGTTGTCCCTTCCCAGAAATGACACCATGCGACTATATTTACTCTCTGTGCTACAAGTTTCGACAGGCAACCTGTTCTAATTTGGAACATGATCACTATGCACACCTAATCTCAAGTCAAGAAGTAAAGCTTCTTCAAAAATTTAACTATGAGCAGTTATTTTCGCCTTGACAAATGTCGTCTTATTATGTGATAATTTACCTTTGGGTTATACCTTTTCACTCAAAAAATGACGGTTGTATAACAGGCAGCTGTTTGCATTTTTTTTAATCCTATGACGACAGATTTTAATTTGAAGACTCTGCTACCCTCTTCCTAATGTACAATAATGTATTCGTCGCCTTCGCAGGACTTTCGCCACATCTATTCTACTGCACATGTTCACCACCAGATCTCATATCGTAGTCGTACACACAAATCTTACATACGGTAACTTTTCTACCGCTAAAATCTTTTGCACTGCGTGTACCTGCTATAAACCATCTCCGTACGTCGATTGTAGCTAGGGGACTGATGACCTCACAAGTTAAGTCCCATAGTGCTCAGAGCCGTTCGATTGTCGCGTGTTTCTGATTGAATGTGATACACATCATGCTAGAAGCTTGCTTGATCTGTAATATTTGGTGCAAGGTTTCGAGATAATTAGATGCCGCTGCTTTAAGCGCTCTCGTGAATCTTGTTTACGTTCTTCAATACATACTTTTTTCCTTATGCGTGACGACTTAACTACACACTAGGCGTAAACTGTGGTCCTTATTTACATCCAATTATCCAGAAACGGAGATGTCGACTGGTCAAGAATTTTCACGAACTTTATCAGCTCCATTCTGATCTACGCAATTATCATTGTTTTAATGAGGATTGCAACCACCGCATGGAACTTGTGACACACTCCTAGCTGGTAATTACTAACAGCAATGTCTCGTACAAGGGATAATGTCGCAAATAGCTTCTGCTATACTTTCAGTGAACTGACACCTGCTTCCATGAAGGATTCTGGTACGCCTTCAACATAAAAGGTACATTCCTTTTATTTTGCCTGTAACATATGGAACTACGACAAAAATGAGTATTACATATAAGCTGTACTCTGTGTGTGTGTGTGTGTGTGTGTGTGTGTGTGTGTGTGTGTTCTGCCTCAATGCATACATGAATGATAAAGAATACTGTATGTCATCTGAACTGCCGATGATATGGAGGGATCCCATCAGTCATACTAACAACCTATTTTGCATGGTTTTCTTTAGAAACAAAGCAGCCTCCACGAAAGACGAACCAAGATTTTCATACTCCAGTATAAGTTCTACAGTTCGCACTGAACCTCAAGTCGAAGAAGTTACTGAAGCTTTATCTGAGCTCCACTGAAACCATCATCATCCCCATCATCATCCCTCAGCTCCATCACAATATAGTATTAATCGTCAGTTTCTTCATAATCAATCGTCAGCTTCATCAATCTCAGGCCTTCAAGACTTCTCTGGCTACTGTCGTGTTTTCCAGAGGCGACCCTGTCTTCGTCGACCTACTGCTTTGTTTTGTCAAGTCGTTTTAGCTATTCCCGATTCAGTCATGCGCTGACAGTGTTGTATTAAACTGTCCCTGAATTTCATTATTTTATCTATGATTCAATGAACCCTCGTATCTTCTCATGTGTCTGTCGTCCGTTTGTGCTTAAGCAGTAATAAACCCATCATATACAGTAGAAATTCTATTTCGGTTTCCTCGATTTATTTCGCTCGAGTTGATGTTAGTGATTTCTATCCTAAAAGACACTATCTCCAAAATGAGAGCTAATAAATTTTCACTTTTCGGGTCCAGTGAAAAAAAATTATTCATCATGACATTTAACAAAATTCGTAAAAGATTATAACCAGATTACAGTGTGCTAGCCTGCCATGCAATACGACTATTACGTGGAATGTTAGTGCGGGTGTAGATTCTATCAGCAGAGCGAACGAAGCCTCAGTTTCCAAAAAGGCAACGAAGACGCACATGCATCCCTCCCCCACTCAAGCGGCGTCTGGAAACACACAATGGTTCACTGTCACGTCAGCCACCGGTCAGAAAAATCAAGCCATGTAAGTAACTGGCCTCGTGCACTTCGCCCCGTCACCATTGTGGTGAATGTATTTTCATTCTGCTTTCGTTCGTTGACAGCACACGTCTTCAATACTCCGTGTACATGAATAGTTAGCGTCATGGGAGAAAAAATGACCTTTGACTTCAACTAAGTAAATAAATAATTAATTTGTACAATGGCAAAATGTTTTTAAACATTGTGAAAGGAATCTCATTTCAATCTTCAGCAATTCCTTCTAATCATGTATTAGTAATGAAGTGAGAGCATGATCTGAAGTAACGCAAGATATTCCATAAATACATTAGAGTATGGAGCAGCCGAAGTTCATATTACTGCAGACCACGCCATATTGTAGAGGCATTTCATTTTCAGTATAATGATTTTTTTTCTTGCTTTAGTCGTTAAGTATTACATTGAAGAGGGAATACAAAATTTGTTTACAGCTGCTCTTGACTTAACTGAAGTCCAGAGTGTTGTTGCAGACGCAACTGAGGAATAAGTACTGTTCTGCACAGTTTGGTTATAAAATTAAGTGAAGGAAATATATTTACAGCAAATGTGACCTAACTCAAAAAATAAAAATGAGGCAGAACTGTATCGACGATTACTTTCCTATCTACCACCGCATTATTGTAAACAGTAACCAGAATTTCACACAAAAATTTAGAAACTATGCTTTTTATAA
This sequence comes from Schistocerca cancellata, assembly GCF_023864275.1. Taxonomy (NCBI): domain Eukaryota; kingdom Metazoa; phylum Arthropoda; class Insecta; order Orthoptera; family Acrididae; genus Schistocerca; species Schistocerca cancellata. The sequence continues at coordinate 344,780,988 of NC_064633.1, read as the reverse complement.
ATGCAGCAAACATAGTTCAGCGATAATAAAGAGGTCTCCAGTCGCCAGATACCTCAGTATTATTTTTAACTTAAGGCAGGCTGCATTGTCATGGATGGATGTATCTGAACTGAAAACTAGTTTTATTCATCCATCTACTTTTCTGCCACTTCATCCTCACTTTTACTGGCGTGTCTGAGACGCCCCCCAAGCGATATCGACGAGAAGTCCGTTTTGGTACGTAATATTTGAGAGAACGTTGTTTTCGTAAATTTTTCTTTGAGCTCTTGAGCTAAAGCCTGCAGGCTTTAGTTGAGCCAGTGTTGAACACAGTGCCAGCAGAGAATCAGATCGCGCTCTTGAAAACACTGGACTCCAAAGGATGGTGTGTGTGTGTGTGTGTGTGTGTGTGTGTGTGTAGGGATAGAAATGCACATTTTCGCTGCCTGTATAAACACGGCGACTTGGAGCAATTGAGAGCGTGGATTGAAATTTTGGCAGAAGCCCGCCAGAGAGGAGAGCAGAGGAGAAGGAGCCGTGAGGTCGCAGGTGTAGGCTGGGCCGGGCCGGGCCGGGCCGCCCCGTTCTGTTCCGTTACGTTAGCATGGGGCGCCCGAGGCGCTGCCGCATACCGGACAGCCTAGGTCACGCGGCGGCGAGCGCTCCCCGGCCTGCACTCACTTCTTCGCCAACAGTGCACCCACATCACTACTGCCCGGTAAATGGCGACTGTGCACCTGTCCTCAAGACATGCGCATTGTGACGTACTCGGCTGGCATTGACGCAGATCCACGTTGAAAAGTTATTGGGTGAAGGTAACGCGACACTTTTTGTACAATCTTCTGGGCTAATACGTATTTCTGGCATCTTGCTGAGATCTCCTTCCAGGAACTGTGGTGCACTGTCAAAACGTGTGATAATTTCATGACAGTACTTGCCGCATTTATCGCGGTGGATGTTTATGACAGGCTACTGAGTGACTGCGCGACAGGTTGTAGCGTTCATTACAATAGTCCGATCAATGAACGATGACGGTTCGCACATGTCGAGACACGGACAGAAATGGCATTGTTGACGGTTCCCAGCGACAGTTTTAGTACGCTCACGCTTTCCTCTTGAAGGAAGCGTATATCCTGCAAATTATGTCTCTCGCTTGCTTATGTAGAATTTATCACTTATCACTACCATCAGCAATGGCAACTCGCAACAAAAAAATTCACTACACAACTCGCTACGATCATATTTAATGCTTGGGTTAGCTACGGCATTCATAAAAGAGCGCCCAGATCACTACTGAACGCTCATTGGCTGTCTGAGTATGCGTGACGTAGGTGCACAGAACAAGCCTAAACTCGACCGCTATCATTCGTGACTCCAACTATAGTTGCTGCAGGGTGTGGCGTTAGTGGCGTCTTGTTTCTGTTTTATGTTTCCATACGCCGGTGGCGTCTTGGTAGCACTGAAGGCAGGCAGCCATGCTGTAGGCTGTTTAAAGCTACCGTCACGATTAAAATCTTTCCGGTGTTCAGTGGTTCCGCCTCTCTGACTTTTCATTTGAACTGATAAACTGCTTTCGCTAAAACCCGGTTAGTGTCGTCCAGAAGACCGAAACAGAATCACGCGGTACCAACATCCAATAAACTTGTGTTCACAAGTAGTTCGGTTATTGTCAAATCAAGGACGAAACAACTAATCTTATATAAAACTTTCTCAGACTTTTTGCTCCGTCAGGGTAAAACCTCGAGCTATCGACTATTACCTCCATCGTCTTCGTCAGGAGCAACTAACTGTCAAAACTGCTGCTTTGGTGGCCTTATACAGCCCAAAGACGCTTCTGATTGGTCGGCAATTACGTCACGGCTTCAACGTCTGTGCTATTGGCGCAACCGCTCCCTCCATAGCGTAAACATAGTGACAAATATCTCTGGCTCTTCACTGCTTCGAGAGGTCGCTACCATAAACGCAAATATTACATCCGCTGTCACGGTTCAATGTATTCTCACACATTTTCATTCCTACTACCTCTTTAATTACAGAATCCGAGCATGTAGGAGCCTGGGAAAAAACTTTCGTTTCATCAAATAGAATTTTATGTGATGCTGTGCTCGGCAACTGCAGATTTCTCCAGTTCTCAATTTTTAATATGCCATTGATTTTCTACACAATGGTCTGAAACGGTGGGGGTGGACTCACTGATGTAACTGCTTCCGCACTCACAAGGGAAAATGCTGAACATTCACGTGTTGAGCCACCTATTGCATTCCTTCCCTTCTGCGGCGCTGCGTCCACCAACACAGGCATCGACCTTAGAAGAACTATCAGTTCTATTTTCTGACCTCCGAAGAAGGTAAAGGAGATGCTGTGCCCTGTTAAGGACAGTCTCGGAATTTCCAACATACCTTGTGCTCAGTCCATTCGTACCGTTTCCGAGCGCTGTGCCGAACATAAACGGCCTACTAAAAATCCAGAACTGGAGATATCTACAGCTAACGAGCACCGCCTCGCAAACATAAAATATACTGTTGGACGAAACAAAAGTTTTGTCCCAGGTTCCTACATACTAGGATTCTGTAATTAAAGACACTGCATAAATAAGAATAAGTGAGAAAATCTTCAACCATCACAACGGATATAAACTTTGCGGTGAGTGGAAGCGATGCAGAGAAGAGCCAGAGCTATTCGTCGCAATATTTACGCTACGGTGGAAGTGATGGCGCCACCAGCGCAGTTGGCACCATTGCATCAGCATTACGTAATTATCGACCAATCAGAAGCCGTTTCTGAGCCGCAAAAGGATCCCTACCTGGGACTGAATCCGGGACTTCCAGCGCTCTAACTGCTAGACCACTAAGGCCTACAATCTTCTCAGCAATATTTCTTACCAAGAGAAACGAGACAGTTCGCATTACTATGAACTATTTCTCGTAGTGAGAGACTTTTTTCTGTCCTAGCCCTGCTTCTTTACGTTCTGACAGTTTTCATCACAATGGTCAAACCGGATAGCGAGGTCTAGCAGCAGTGACACCTATACATAATTCCTTAGGCAAAGGGCGAAGAGAAATGGCACGTGTGTTTACCGAAAGATGTATCACATCGAAACAGGTTACCACATCTCCTCGCCAAACCATAAGAAGTCGGCTGTCACTTTGCAAGATGAACTGCGACTCCTTGCTAGAAGGGTACTGCAGAGGTCTACAGCGCCCTATTTGAGTCTGGGCGGACATTGGAAAACGCTCTTCCATAGGACGACCGATGAGCTGTGCGAAGGTACCTGCTCTCCTCGCGTCCTTGATCAAGTCGTCGGCGTACAGTACCAGATGACGTCATCCTCCTTGCAGCTGTAGCACAGGTAACTGCAGAAAGGATGGGGTCGCGGCCTTGTCTCTTCCCGTACTTAATAACAAAAACGCTACAGCATCGTCTGCGAACAGCATCAGGAAGCTTCCGACATTAATACAAACTGCGTACACCACTGAAGTGCATGCGCCGGAGGACAGTCGGCATTGCACCACATGTCACGTTTTCTTCCCGATTCGGTCGCTTCTGGAGCACGGGAAGAGTGAATGCTTAAAAGTGTCTGTGCGTCCCGTAATGATAGTCTGATCTTGTCTTCATTGTCTCTGTAGGAGCGATATCTAGGGGGCTCAAGAGGATCTCTAGATTATTCACTGAACACTGGTTCTTGACTTTTGTACGTAGGCTTTCTCGTGATAGTTTGTTCGTATCTACAAGAGTCTGCCAATTCACATCATTTGTGTCACCCTTCATTCTATACTTTCAATATCCGTTGTTAGTCTTGTTTGGTAGAGGTCCCAAGAACTTGAGCAATATTCTTCCTTTGTAGACTAATTGCGAGTCTCCAATATTCTGAAGATGAATCTAAGTCTGCTGCCCGCTTTACAAATGACTAAGCTCATGTGACAACTCGATTTCATATTCCAAGAAATTGTTGCAGACAAATATTTGTATAACTTGGCTCATTCTAATTGTGACTTATTGATAATGTGATAGTACGGTACTACGTTCTTTTTCGTTTTGTGAAGTGCACATTTAAACCAAGTTGCAGATCTTTACGTCACTTTGAAATATCATCAAGATCTGACTGGATATTTGAAGACCACGACAGGTAACAACGGTAGGGGAGAGTCTATGAGAGAGAGTTACTGCAAGTAAAACGTAAAACATGGTACTCACTTATTTGTATCAGTTGATAGGCCCACGATAAACTAAGAAATCGTAGCTCTGTCTCTAATTTGAGATTCTCACTAACGGCAAGTTTGTCAGGATGTGCGCATATAAACAGTGGTAACTCCGAAGAACATGGCTACGAATAGTAGTAACGCGTGCAGGTTTCATATTAAAAAATACTTTTCAGGGAAGCTTTGTATAAATCGGAGGGTGATGTGGATGACTACGACCCAAAGATCCTAAACGTGTTCCTGAACGAAAACGCGTTTCAAAGTTGTTGCTAATTAGAAAAAGTGAATAATTCTTTAGCAAGCAAGCAATGTAATGTTGTGTTCATTACCATTCTTTTCGTGAATTTACGTGACAGTGACATGGCACAAATATTAACGGCCATCCTTAACATTGTTTACGTGCTGCAGTAAGACGTCAATAACATTACTTTTATATTGCGCTGAATCATAGGTCAATTTCTGAGGTTGTTATACTTCATTATTGCAAACACCGAGAATAAACATGTTCGTATCATAAACTGAAACAATTTGGACTTTTTAAATTTTCAGGTTTAAGAGGTTTCACAGTAATGTTTCGTTAACTCACTTAGAAAATAAGTGAATGCTAAACCATGTCAAATAAACAACTCATTGACGTACCTTTAAGAATAAAATTTTGGAGATAGTTTCCTATTTTAAAAATATGTCGTTACTGTAGAACTATTATAAAAAAATGACATTCAAATAAGTTAATCAAAATCGATGTACTTGAAATATGTAATTAATCAGATTTAAATTAAATGTTACCGCCCAATTTCTCGAAACACTGTTTACATTTATACAGTTAGGTATTACTTCATTACAGATAAATGCATCGTTTCTTGTAAGTCTTAAGTTACTATTAATATTATCCGCTGGGTCATTAATACACAACATGATCAACAAATTTTCCTGGAGCATGCTTGCTGTTACTTCTCCTTCTGTCGATTACTCTCCGTTCAAGATGACATGCTGCGCCCTGCCAACCAAAAAATCTTTATTCCAGTCACGAATTTTATTCGATACCGTGTATAACAGCACTTTCGTTAATAAAGACTGATGTTGCACCAAGTCACATGCTTTCCCAGGGTCCAGAAATACTGCATCCACCTAATTTCGTTGATCCATGACTTTCGTAACATGTCAAGAAAGCTGAAGTTGGATTTAGTTTGATTGCAGTTTTCGAACCCACGCTGGTTGGGAAGGAACAGGCTATTGCGTTTGAGATACTGCATTACGTTTGAAATCAAATTATATTCTAGGATTCTAGAACATTTAACGATTTCGTCTCATATTACCTTAGCTGGAATCCACGTTAAACTGCTGGGGAACGCAAGGGCATATCACCTCCAACAGGAGCGTGGACAATAAAGCACTGTGGTGTTCCAAGCAATCTTTATGGGATGGATGAAGGCGAATGCACCACTTACACACTGTGTACACCAGATGCTAGTAGGTAATGGCTCAGTGCGTCATGCAGGAAGTTGCAGCCGCAGCCGCAGCCAGAGGCAGATATGGTGGCGCGGCGTCTGTGCCGTGCTGGCACCGCTCCGGCCCGGAAGGCAGCAGCTGCGGGGAAAGTGACGGGCGTCAGCTTTCCACGGTCACGAGCTGACGCCGCCAGTCACGCGTCTCCCCCGCCCAGCTCTGCCAAAACCCGGGCGCACAACACGTCACGTCACTTCACCTGCTGTCGGTGCCACCACTCCGGTATGTGAGACCGTGGATTCCACGACGAACCAGTCAGTAATGACGGCATTAACAGGCGAGACGCGACTGCACCAACCATAGCAATGTGAGCAAGGGATTTACTAAGACAACGTCGGGAAGATGGTTAGGCTGATGTCAGAACCACAAATTTAAGCATGTTTACTCATAGCGATGTAGCAAAGATTTGCTGTAAGTTACACTTGCGCGCCGGATCGAAACTCTCACCAGGAAACGTGTAATCCTCACGCAACACATATTTAGTGAGGGTTCTGACCATGTCCCCGTATCGACTGAAAGGTTCATCTTGTCACCTGTTCCTCTCCACACCTGTTAACCACCACAAAAGCATTCCCCTCATGAAATGCGACCAACATCTCTGCCAGTAAGCTACACAAGGGGAAATCGCACAGTTATATAAAAATAATAATAATAAACGTAGTTTGGCTCAACGGCCTTGTATAAGTCTTTCTATTCGATGCCACTTCGGCATCTTGCGTGTCCGTGAGCCAACGGTACCACCTCATCCAAGTACTTACGCGGACCCGACGATGCTTAACTCTGGCGATAGTAACGCATATTCCATAATGTCTAACACCAAGGGGGAGCGTTACTTTGTGCCCACCACAAAAAATTGAAAAATACAAATTTCGTTAATTGTTATTAATTTTTATTAACATAATGATTTTTAAATAGGTACAGATGTATGTTTCAGAACCGAAAAATATCTTTCAGTACAATCTTACCAATTACGAATGCATTTTCCAGGTGTGTACAAGGAAAGGAGGGTACTTCATAACCACCACAAAAAAATTAAAAACACTAAGTTTGGTAACTGTCGTTGAGTTTTATGCACAACATACAGGGTTATTACAAATGATTGAAGCGATTTCACAGCTCTACAATAACTTTATTATTTGAGATATTTTCGCAATGCTTTGCACAAACATACAAAAACTCAAAAAGTTTTTTTAGGCATTCACAAATGTTCGATATGTGCCCCTTTAGTGATTCAGCAGACATCAAGCCGATAATCAAGTTCCTCTCACACTCGGCGCAGCATGTCCCCATCAATGAGTTCAAAAGCATTGTTGATGCGAGCTCGCAGTTCTGGCACGTTTCTTGGTAGAGGAGGTTTAAACACTGAATCTTTCACATCACTATGCGTGAAACTTGCCCGCACGCGTTCAACCGTTTCTTCGCTCACTGCAGGCCGACCCGTTGATTACCCCTTACAGAGGCATCCAGAAGCTTTAAACTGTGCATACCATCGCCGAATGGAGTTAGCAGTTGGTGGATCTTTGTTGAACTTCGTCCTGAAGTGTCATTGCACTGTTATGACTGACTGATGTCAGCGCATTTCAAGCACAACATACGCTTTCTCGGCTCCTGTCGCCATTTTGTCTCACTGCGCTCTCTAGCGCTCTGGCGGCAGAAACCTGAAGTGCGGCTTCAGCCGAACAAAACTTTATGAGTTTTTCTACGTATCTGTAGTGTGTCGTGACCATATGTCAATGAATGGAGCTACAGTGAATTTATGAAATCGCTTCAATCATTTGTAACAGCCCTGTACTTCTTAAAGCAATACAGATGTGTAAGAAGGGCCCTGAACTTGAAAATATTAATGTGACATTTGTTGCAGAAAGTCAAATTGACTACTAGTACTTTAATTTTTCGTTAAGTTTTACTGAAAAATTTAAACATTTACGGAATCTGGTATAAGAATTATTAAAAGCAATTTTTTCAAAATTTGATAATATAACGTACAAGACTAGATTACAATATTTCCCAAAGGTGGTACCGAGAGGGAAAATACATTATACACCTCTATTTATGAACTTATATTTACGGCGTAATTCTCAATTTTTTACTATTTTATAATAAAACCCCATATTTTTGGGAAAGGAAGACATTTTAATTAGATTTGGATTACATTTCTTCCTCTTCTTCTTCTTATTCTTCTTCCTCCTCCTCCTCCTCGCCTTATCCCGTTTTCTCTACGGGGTCTGAACAGTTATATGGACAGTTATATGGATAGAAGCAATTTTAGTACACTGGGTGGCCGGTTACCCTTCCTGACGCCACCACTTCCCCTGGAATAAAATCTGTGTACCCCATCCGTGCGAGTCTAGAGTAAATCCCTTGTACAAGTGTGAGAAAGTATTGTAGATTTTTGCTTACGATCTAGCTGAGGCGAGACTCATTATCTCAGTATGGGACTCGGTAGGTGTAAGGAACGGTGCAAGTCCGCTAACAACATCTCAGAATTATCCGAGATTTCCCTGAATTTCAATCCCATTCCAATTTCCTCATACTTTCCAACGTTTTCGAGGCAATTCAGCACCGAATTACAGTTAGGTGCGGATCCGAGGCTCAGTTCTGTGGTGTGTCACAATTTGTTCGTTATGTAGAGTGAGTTTCAATGTGTGTTTTATAAGAAGCAGCTACATGAAAACCAATCACCTACCAGAACGGGAGTACGGAATGGTTCCATTCAGAATCACCATAGGCGTAATGACATTTATCCCACTGGGGGACGACATGATCAACTCCGGTGTCGTAGAACGCGGTCGGCCGCTGACGGATCCACAACCGCATCCACGCTTGTACTTCCTTGTCAGACAGAAACCGACGACTTCAGGACGCCGAAGACATGAAAACGGTGAAAGATCCGGGCTGCAAAGAGGATGCTACAGTGTTTCCCTGCCAAACCGCTGAAGCGTAGCCTTCGTTCGACTGGCAATGTGGAGGCGGGCGCTATCATCAGCTAAGAGGACAATTATGTCCGACAGCATTGCTGGTTGTTCTTACTTTATGGCACATCACAGTTTCTGCACAGTGTCTGCAAAGCGCTGTGCACTGGTTGTGGTTCCAGGCACGAGGAAATCGACGAGCAAAGGGCCTTTGTAGTCAAAAAGATCAACATGGGTTTACAGAAACTTGAGTGAACAGCTCTGGATCTCTTTGGCGAAGGAAACGTCGGAGGTCTTCACTGCTGGCTTTACCGTTTGCCCTCAGGCTCTTGGAATGCTGTCCGGCAGAATCACCCTGTTTGTATGATAACGCCAGCCCTCACACTGACAATAAAACGAAGGCTACGCATCAGCGATTTGGTTGGGAAACACAGTACCATCTTCCATACAGACCGTATCTTTCACTGTGTGAGTTCCACACCTTTGGCGACCTGAAGAAAGACAGGCGTAGAAGTCGGTTTCAGTCGGACGAGGAATGCAAGAGTGGGTGCGGTTGTGGATCCGTCAGCGGCCGACGCCTTTCTACGAAAAAGAAATCTCTCTCTCTCTCTCTCTCTCTCTCTCTCTCTCTCTCTCTCCCCGGTCAAATTACAGAAACAACGCTACCCTACCCCACTTTTAACATGCCAAGATTTTGACGACAATATATATAATGTTGCAATACAACAATATTAATACATCAGTATACAATATCATCAACGAAATTTCATTTCAGAGAAGCACATTATTTGAAAAGTGCTCGTCCCAAAATTTGTGAAACACTTGTGATGCAATTAATGTTCTAACTATTATAGCAACGAAGTTCCACAACTTCGTAATTTACACTATATAAAATCCAAGAGAACACTGCACATTATCAGTATATCACTTACCATTATGAATGTAACAAGAAGTCTGCCGACTATAGCTGCACAAGCTTGTATGCGGGAGGAAAACTCGTTTGTTTCAGTGTTTCAACATACGTTTCGGAAAGGTCAGTCTGTAGTTTTCCTTTTTTTAACGGAGGGCTTTTCCTTTTGTGCCTCGCCTAATTCTATTTCCTCGCACTGATGAAAATCAGTGTGTCCCGTCAGCATGCGAATGGGTGCCTTTATCTGACTGGAAGGTTTTCTAAAGCCGGTCAATCTGACAGCCCACCTCTCAGGCAAGAACCGAAAATGTGGAATTCTTTGCAATTTTAAGATCCTTAGGTATCAGTAAATGTAACTCCATCTTGCGTTCAGGGACGTGGGACAGCGGCTGATCGATGAAATGTAATAATACTGTACCGAAGGTCATTGTTTTGATATTGTTTTATTAGGCAACCAGTTTCGAGGTTCCAACCACGTCATCTTCAGGCGTGTCGCACGACTGACACCAAGTACTACTCGTTCATCCTGTCTGATCACCTGCATCCATTCATGTCCATTGGGCATTCCCGGCCTTGGGCAACTCCAGCAGGACAATGCGACACCCCACACGCCCTGAATTGCTACACAGTGGCTTCAGGAACACGCTTCTGAGTTTGAACACTTCCGCTGGCCACCAAACGCCCCAGATACGAACATTACTGAGCATATCTGGAACGCTTTGCAACGTGCTATTCAGACGGTATATCCACCCTCTCGTACTCTTATGGATTTATGGACAGCTCTGCAGGATTCATGGTGTCAATTGCCTCCAGCACTACTTCAGACATTATTCGAGTCCATACTGCGTTGCTTCTGCGTGCTCGCGGCGGCCCTACACGATATTAAGCTGATGCACCAGTTTCTTTGGCTCTTCAATGTAGTACACGCGTGTTTGTTTCCCGCATTGAGAGCGGGTATCGGCGCAAGCCAGGCGGAGACGCGAAGCTCTGACTAGGTAGAGTCCGCGAGCAACTCGTCAAGGCCAGACACTATGCAGTGCCGCCGGCATTCCCTGGGCATGCAGCCCAGCTGCGAGGCCTGCAACGCGAGACTCCGACTTAATTAGAACCGTCACTCCTGCTGCTCCTATGTAAATTAACCCCCGAACGTCGTAGGGAGTGGCAACTCGGAAAAAAAAAACTGACGGAACACTTCTCTAATTAAAGCCATGCGTCGCGGAAAGGCTGGCTACACTCACGACAATCAGCAGAAACAGGCACTCATCGCCGAGCTCGTAATTCGCCTGTGACTTTAGTCCACACGAGACCCCGCTGAGCGGCGTGCTTTTGGTAACAGCGTTACCGGAAGCCTTTCACCAGCAGCTGGCCACGGACGCCTGCGCTCCAGCCTTGACACTACGGCACGGGCTGGCAGAAGCCGCACCAATGCACGCGCACTGCAGCTCGCTAATCAATAAAGAATTCATTCCTGCGTGCACATGTAATGACATGGGATGCCACGCCCACAAAAAAGGCCTTTTGTCCAAGAGTAACACCTGTAAGGTAGCAGAATAGGATAACATTTAACGAAAACTACCGTTCCGACAATTACGAAGTACATGCTACTAAGTCGCGATGTTTCTGTGAAGTTGCAACGTTATTGGATTACGGTATTGATGAAATTAGGTCCTCTTTTAACATAGCGCAACCAAATTACGATTGATTGTAAAGATACTGAACCAAACAGCAAACATGATAAAATGGACTTTTGTTTACACTGATTTTATCATTCACAAAATTCGTACGCAAAAAAAAGCAATTGTGATTTGGCCATCTGTAAAGATGAAGGATTTGTGTTAGGAACAGAAACTAACCAGTAATCATCACATTATCAACGACAACGATAAAAATATTACTACTGACACGTATTTCATTTAACTACGTTATGAATATGGTAAAATCTCGACTTCGTAACTGTTTCAAAAAAAATTCACAAACTGTAAAGTTACATTCCATAACACGTTCTGTAAAAGCAATGAAATATTAATTGTACAGTCAATTACTTTAATTCAAACACTACAAAATGTAACTTTGGTATTGTTGATAGCTAAATAGGAGTGGTAAGACGTCAGTTTGTAAGGCGATAAACTAGTTTTAAAAGTATTTTGATTGTTACGGCTAAATAATTTATTTTATTAACTTGACAAAGACAGCTTGCGATACGTTTAAAAGACCCAGATTATACTACAGGTGGAAGAAAAAACAACAAACATCAGTACACACGTCAACCAAGATCGCCCATTATCAATAAATGAATCAGCTGGTTACGTTTCACCGTGTACTGCCTTGCTGGTCAAATAACTTACCGGATGGCAGTCGTACAAAGCCCTCGATAACCAGCGATATATCGACAGATCAACACCCTGTCGTATTCAAGGTATAATTGAAATGATAGGTCGCTAAGCATAGCAATTCGAAGACTAGATGGGCTGGGCTCCGCCAGCTAGGGACCAGAAGACTGCTTATTGAGAAATACAGCTCACACTGTAAACTAGCGCCACCAACCAACCAATGTCGACGCACGCAGACGTTATCGGCAATGAAATATCAACAGCAGGAAGGCGAGCGGTCGGTCCCTCTGTTGTTGTTAGATCAGAGAGAGAGAGAGAGGTGGGGGGGTTGTATATACGTGTGATGCTTGTGCTCTGTACACCGGCCGACGAACGCTCTAATGGTGTGACAAATTTACGACATGCAACTACTACAGGGATACGGTACATACCCGTCTTACATAAATCGAGATCATCCTTTACCTACCTTTAAAAAGCCCAGATTTTATATAGCGGCAAAAAAAAAAAAAACCATACTTCACGCCGTGTTTCCTCTGCTTAAGACTAGCTGGAAACACTCCCCGTACGAAACAAGAAAAGTTGCAGACTTTGACGCTGCACTATTTTCACCGCTCAGCCGATTCACGGTTGGTCTATAGCGCGACGTGCTTCTGAAGTGTGTCTCTCACTACATCCTTGCTGGCGTAAGGTAACGTCAAGATGGGCTAACTCAGCTTTCAAACTTCCAGCGTCTGAGATGACACTGGCACTATGAACCAAGGTTCAAATTATCTCTTCACGCTTAGGCGATGGTGACAACTTATCAGCCTGAAGATAAATATTAATTATAGTTGTCACACGTTGTCTTTCTATTTCCTGGCTGCAGCAGCCAACTTCACTGAATGTTTAAAACTGCCATGCACTGCGATCCATCGCTTCATTTGTCTCTTGAAATTCACAGGTAAATAACTTGAACATTCAGTAACCCGGGAGCTCAAATTTCGTACTGCCTTCTTGAGTCAAATCATTATCAAAATATGAAAATACGGACGGGATGCACAGATGCTAGTTCGTTTCATTACATTCATGATGAAAATTTTCTTACAGGCTTAGTATCCGATAGTGAACCTGATCGTATAGCCTATAGCGCAACGCGCTAGCTTGCGAGACAGGAAGACAAACCAAAGCAAGCCACATCACGGTTAATGACCGTAGCTCATGCACCGGTCAGCCTATGTGTGATTTGTAGGTGGTTTCCCACGCTCGTTTAGGCAAATGCTGGGATGGTTCTCATTTTTCGCCTAAGAAAGTACGATACCACAAACAATTAAAATGAAGCGAAACGCATATGGCAACAAACTGCCTTCAACTGGTTACATAGACTGTATATACCTCCAAGCACGTGGCTCGAACTTGGCGGGACTTCTTACCGCCATCTCTCACGCAACTGGACCCTGCAACGTGAGTTTACGTGCTAACGTGTTCCTCCGATGGTCACTCTGGTAAGGAGATCTCCGTCTATCAATCAGTGTTGCCAATCCCAAGAGCCCATTATGGTCACAGTACACTGACTTTCTTAAGACGCTTCGTACTTTGTTTTGATTTAGGCTTGGCAAGTTGCATTTTGCTAACATCGGTGAATACTTCTAGAAGGAATTACAAAAATATCATATACTTACAAGATTATCACTGGATTACAGCAAAGAAGCGCGGCTTAATGCACTCCGTAGCAGTCGGGCGAAGTACGTTACTTTAACTCCGGGCGCTTGTCTTCACTTGTTGCGGTCGCAACTTTTCCCCCACAGAAATTGCCTGAAGCGCCTATCTACATCGCCTGCTACGGGCAAAGGCTGCTATTGCACGCTCTTTCTCAATTTGACGGCGGGTTTCTGCTATTCTGCCGAGCAGCCGCAACAAGTTTTCAACACGGTGCGAGAATCGCGAAAGTTTGAACTCTATGGCCTTCCTTGCTTAACATAAAAGGTCCTTCCCCAACTATACAGGCGATTTTCTATACCTCTCGCTTTTCTTGCCAAAACAGGGAAGCGACAAGCTAGTATGACAGAAGCACAGGTGCGAAAGTCATCGACTTGAGGTACTGCTGGATAGTATACAAAATTGAACGGAATTACCATTATTGGCTAAGTGAAATGTAAGGGACAGAATAAGATTAATGTTTAAACCGCAAGTGCTCTCTCCATTTGACTAAAGCTCGTCCCCCACACGCATCATACGTTCTATGGACAGTCATATGCTTACACAGGTACCAATCATGTTGCTTAGATTCAACGGAGTGTCTCGTGCACTTCACTAACGGTATTCGGCTGTGCCCACACCACTGGGAAAGAAGATTAACCGCCTCCAAGAGATCTGCAACACTGGTTCGTGATTCGGCCGGAGTCCTTATCATACCTGGAAGCGCGGAAAATTTTTAGTGGAATCATATGGCCCTACGGCGCAGTAAGACAAACGGCGCACTGCTAGACCAATACAACAAGAACTAATTCAGAATAGGATTATGACACGTCGTGCTATGTTGTTAGTGTGGACCAACATTCGCAACCGTAATTCATTGCAAGCCGAGAGAACGGATATAAGACGCGTCCCACAGACATTTTCTCGGGTGTTTGATGTTGACGATGATGATGTGTTACCACGTGTCTTTGACGAGTATTCGAGGAGGGACACAGCTGTTCGAACTCTGGTGTTCGTCCGCAGACTAGCATAGAATGCTAAGCAAGGTGAGGAATAAACCTACTCAACCAGAAGCTCGAACTTTATTTGCAGCTGAATCACTTTGCTCCTCGGCTGTTGTTTGAGCGATGGTTGTTGCAACAGACCGTGACGATACCTCACTTCCATCTCTCATGCTTTTAACTGATAAGAGTGATAGACAAGAGAAACAATCTACAACCGATTTGTATGATTACTGACTAATCTCCGCTAAAAAAAAAAAGGTACATGTCTACCAACGGTAGTCGCAAATAAATATATGGGCAAGTGCCTTTATCGATGACTGCTAGGTCCTACGTGCGGCCATCATAGCTGACCAAAAATATAGTTCCAGCGCGGTGACGCTGCTGTACGCGCTGCTGCTGGTGCACTTCACCTTGAAAGGCATTTGGTGAGCCCTGAATTGAGAGGAAGAACTGCAGCTTGGTCACCGCAACTGAATCTTGTGGATTAGTATTTCTGGGGTTACCTGAAGGATCTGGCGTATTCCGAACCTGTCGAGTCTGCACGTGATCTTGTCTGCATAGGAGAAACAGTAGCAGCTTCACATCACCCGCCAAGCACCATGACTGAGCGAACGCGCCAATTGCTTACCTGAAAAATAAGTACGAGTATGAGTTAACATGGTAGCAATGTCAAGTTACTACAACAATATATTATTATGTACAGGGTGTTTAAAAAATGACCGGTATATTTGAAACCGTAATAAAAACTAAACGAGCAGCGATAGAAATACACCGTTTGTTGCAATATGCTTGGGACAACAGTACATTTTCAGGCAGACAAACTTTCGAAATTACAGTAGTTACAATTGTCAACAACAGATGGCGCTGCGGTCTGGGAAACTCTATAGTACAATATTTTCCACATATCCACCATGCGTAGCAATAATATGGCGTAGTCTCTGAATGAAATTACCCGAAACCTTTGACAACGTGTCTGGCGGAATGGCTTCACATGCAGATGAGATGTACTGCTTCAGCTGTTCAATTGTTTCTGGATTCTGGCGGTACACCTGGTCTTTCAAGTGTCCCCACAGAAAGAAGTCACAGGGGTTCATGTATGGCGAATAGGGAGGCCAATCCACGCCGCCTCCTGTATGTTTCGGATAGCACAAAGCAATCACACGATCATCGAAATATTCATTCAGGAAATTAAAGACGTCGGCCGTGCGATGTGGCCGGGCACCATCTTGCATAAACCACGAGGTGTTCGCAGTGTCGTCTAAGGCAGTTTGTACCGCCACAAATTCACGAAGAATGTCCAGATAGCGTGATGCAGTAATCGTTTCGGATCTGAAAAATGGGCCAATGATTCCTTTGGAAGAAATGGCGGCCCAGACCAGTACTTTTTGAGGATGCAGGGACGATGGGACTGCAACATGGGGCTTTTCGGTTCCCCATATGCGCCAGTTCTGTTTATTGACGAAGCCGTCCAGGTAAAAATAAGCTTCGTCAGTAAACCAAATGCTGCCCACATGCATATCGCCGCCATCAATCCTGTGCACTATATCGTTAGCGAATGTCTCTCGTGCAGCAATGGTAGCGGCGCTGAGGGGTTGCCGCGTTTGAATTTTGTATGGATAGAGGTGTAAACTCTGGCGAATGAGACGATACGTGGACGTTGGCGTCATTTGGACCGCAGCTGCAACACGACGAACGGAAACCCGAGGCCGCTGTTGGATCACCTGCTGCACTAGCTGCGCGTTGCCCTCTGTGGTTGCCGTACGCGGCCGCCCTACCTTTCCAGCACGTTCATCCGTCACGTTCCCAGTCCGTTGAAATTTTTCAAACAGATCCTTTATTGTATCGCTTTTCGGTCCTTTGGTTACATTAAACCTCCGTTGAAAACTTCGTCTTGTTGCAACAACACTGTGTTCTAGGCGGTGGAATTCCAACACCAGAAAAATCCTCTGTTCTAAGGAATAAACCATGTTGTCCACAGCACACTTGCACGTTGTGAACAGCACACGCTTACAGCAGAAAGACGACGTACAGAATGGCGCACCCACAGACTGCGTTGTCTTCTATATCTTTCACATCACTTGCAGCGCCATCTGTTGTTGAAAATTGTAACTATTGTCATTTCGAAAGTTTGTCCGCCTGAAAATGTACTGTTGTCCCAAGCATATTGCAACAAACGGTGTCTTTCTATCGCTGCTCGTTTAGTTTTTATTGCCGTTTCAAATATACCGGTCATTTTTGAAACACCCTATAAATGTAAAATGTATTATAATTTATCATATTTTATTCTAATATGTAGCTTATATCAGTCATTTATAATCCTTGAAAGCATCCACGCTATCCTCACCCATGTTCGAGACGCAAAGGAATTAAAGACATTAGCTGCCAGTGGGCACTGATTTATTACAGGTTTTCTGCTAACCAGACAGATGCTCTGACCACTACGCCATCCGGACACAGTGATCACCCCAACCGCACGGAATACCCTTGCAGTCCTCCAGTCACACCCAATTTCTACACTTATTAGCCTCATTACTCGCAGTATCTCGCCAATTCCCGTAAGAGTTGACTCTTGGTGTGCATCTGCACTGAAGGGATCACTGGCCGACATCGAAAGAACATGCACCACACGTTTAATGACTGCGATGACGGCCAATGATCCCTTCAGAGCAGACACACACGAGCTCAAACTCTTACGGGAATAAGCGAGATCCCGCGAGTAATGAGGCTAATTAGCAGGGGCACTATACATCTGTAGTGTGTGGTATAATTTGAGAATTTGGGTCTAGTGGGAGGCGTGCTAGGGTAGTCCACGAGGCTGTGGTGACCACCGTGTCCGGTAGTGGTCAGCGAATCTCCAACGTAAGCAGGAGACCCGGCTTCGAATCCCGATCCAGCACATATTTTCAACTTGCCCCACTGATACAGATCAAGGCCCATTGGCAATGAATGTCTTCATTTCCTTTGTGTCTTGAGTCATGCAGGATCAAACCGGTGTCTGTTCTTTCGCACACAACATATTTAAGACCCATGTTCCTTGCACCCGGTCACGCTACTGGTTCTGATAATAATATCCATTCCACTCCTCTTATGTGTATATTCTCCTTTCCTCTATTTTTTACTATCGTACTAATTTGTTTCTCATGTACACAGTTTTGACGTTATCCTGCATAGGAGTCCCGAATATTAATTGTGGCTTTCGGATATGTAACGATGTTTTCCGCCTACATAAGTCTCTCAAATATGAACCAAACCTGATTTATTTATTGTGAACCGTTCTCAGTGTGGCCTAATACTTCACTCACATTAATATAGATAGTAATCATGCTAAACTAAAATTGGCTTGCACTGGGCTATGCTCGAAATATTGTTATTTTAGTACGTTATTCTAGGTTTGTGTTTTAAGAGCAACAACCATCAAAATTTAAAGAAGGAAGGGAGGGAGGGAGAATAATGGGGAAGAAAATTACTTGTGGCCTTGTTGGAGAAATCATCCTGGCATTCACCTTACAATAATGAGGAAAGTTTTTATCCGGATGCGGTCCTCCTGGCCGCTCATGAATTATGTTTGAATCTAGTAATAATTTCGTTTATTTATTGCATGGTGCTGATTATGAATGGAAGACAATGAAACGAAACTCGCCTGGTAAGTATTTCAAAACTCTTGTTCACACGGACCTCACAGAAAACTGCAATTACACTATTACCAACTGTTACGTATCAGTGGTTCAGCAATATCTTGCAAGATAATTGTGAAAATAAATGTATGCTGATACCTGAGCACAATACATCAATTAACATTTCAGAGTTTCACGCGTTGAATGCTTTGGAATCCGCCACTGCTATTACAAAGCCACTGTAAGAGGTAAGAGGACTTCTCCGTGAACTCGCGACATTGCTTTCTTGTAGGATCTTGTAGCCAAAGTGAAGAGATTAAAAACTGTGCGTCTACACATGTTCAGTCACAGAACTCAAAATGATAAATAAAAATTATTTGAGATACTGAGGACAGCATACGACATTAATCATAATCTAAACAATTTCAATACCGTTCATTGTTCCTTCGAGCACAGGACACATTAATGGTAGTTACAAAGAAGTGAAATTGAAAAGCAACATTCTCAATTTCCAGTTGCTACAAGCATGCTCACACAATTCACTCGCCTATGGAACATCCGGAAGTCATTTAGAATCATACTTTTACAAAGCTTAAATGAAACTTTAGAGGATTTCTCTCTTGCTCCGACAAGGGCCCTTATTAGCATTTTACACATTCCAGCAAAAATCATGACGAATGTGGGCTTCTGTACTGTACTTGGAGCATTTCCTTTGGAATACTGAAGCTCATGGAATTTTTATGAAGTTCGTTTGACACGCCAATCGATCATTTAGCAAAACCTACATGATGACTGTTGGTGCACTTTATAATGGAATTGCAAATTCATATAGCGGTATACGTTATATTGTATTCAACCTACCTATACTATTACCATCCGTCTGTTAAAAGTACGTTAACGTGACAGCTGTAGACATACACGATTCTCATTTCTATTGCATCAAAATTTAATTGTTTACTTCTGCCTGTTTCGTTACATTCGGAGTATAATGGGGCTGAATGTGTGAGCTGCCTGTATTCAGACTGTTCTCGATATGACTGAATTCATCTACATTATTAAGTTAGCTGTATCGCTCCACTAAACCTTTCAGGATGATCTTTAATATGTACAGCAGAACCTTGTAATTATGCCACTGAGAACATTACGCGTTTGATACTTCTATTCTGTCCATCAGGTAACTCTAACCAAAATATTTTGGTAGCAATGAAGAACGAACGCCTGTGTTTTCTCTTTTTTATAGGACCTTTCAGTCATCAGTTTTAGACGCGTGTCAACTTTAAGGCCCGCCACATTCTCATTAGACGTATTTCACTTCGGCGATGGCTCAGCTTTAGGTTTGATGTGCGGCAGCAGTGCCAAATGAGAAACATCGTTCACTGTGTATGTTCTTGAATCGTCTTGTCCTATGATAAATTACGTTATTCTGAATGTGCTGAGACTTCAAATGTGCAAATATGTAGTTCGTTCACAGTGGCACACGATCCGGAAATGGATCCCATCCTTTTTCAAGTACGTCTCTTCTTTTTTCAAGGTACGTGCGCAGGCGGACCAAGACCAGAGGACGTCTGTAAAACTTTTGTATCACACTTCGATGGAATCGATGTGCAGCTGAGCATGAACCAAAGCGTGAGCTTTAAAGAACCAGCAAGCAAGAAAGGTTAAAAAAGATGGGGAACCTGGATTCAGATACTCGACAGATAGGTTAAAAAACCCGCTACTATAAGAAGAGCGAACAAAGCTGGAAACCACAGGCACTGTAAATACTGTAATTACGATACAGGACAAATAAATCTAATAACATAGAAGTGACTGGTACTTTCTTAAACAAAGAAATATGTTTAGTCAAAAACTGAACTACATGAATGTAGTTAATCATCGTTACATTCCATTTATACGAGTATGCATAACACAGCAACTTATCTCGCATATACACCCGCGTTACATATTGTCTGTATAGATATAATGGTTTCACATTATACCATGCTTTAACATTTATCCTTCCCTGCCCTACCGTCCACATGTACCACTTTGTCTTTCCTGGGCTATGCAAATTTCCGTTTATTTTAAAATGGCAATTATTAACGTATGTGTACTGCTTCGAAATATACACTGCTCAGGAGTTGAGTGAGATATTCGTAACGGGTATGAAGAGAAGACGCTAAGCAATCCTAGGGCAACGGTAAGACAAATGAGGTGAGTATGTGAAAGTCAGTTGTTTCCAGTCTGCTGATGGATAAGCGCCAAAACAGGCCACGACTACTTTCTTGGAAACGTTGTCTACAAAAGGAAGCTATTTTCAAAAGTTTACAACCGGTTACGAACTAAACAACATACCATATAGCAATGTTGAGCGTTGGACGATAAACGACTTAAATTTAAATTGACACACAGTACCCCATTCGCCAGGCTCGCAAGAAGTATGTAACAGCTTTCTTTGATAGTTTGACGTCAAATAGGGATCAGTCTTACTACTGGGCAATCACCTGTATTTCTTGATTCCACTCTCAATCCACCGTCTGTCGATACATGATTTTTTGTGTTGTCTGAAGATATTTTAAACAAAAATTTAATAAATTTATAAAGTAGGTACCCAGCTTATAACAGTTGGACTAATGATTATCCAAACCACGACCGGTTTCGGGACGTTAAAATCCATCTTGGCGTTCATACCGTGAAGCTGCCCGACGGCGGACGGTTTCCGCCAAGATGCATTGGTTTGGAACCCTTGCACTGACTGACCCGATCACATGTGTGTTAACAAATTTAACAACTTTATGAACCTGAAGAAGGGATTTTAACATTCCGAAATTGGGCGCGGTTTGAATAATCAGTAGTACAACTGAAGCAGATCTCTTTAAATTAATTAATCGTGCCTCTCGGTTGCTGATGTCCTACACACCAAATCTTGTGTAGTTTATAACATTTTGATAAAGACAATTTCTTCTTTTCACAGGATAATTTTCTACAACGCCTTTGTCTATTGGAAAAATATAAATACTTGTTAATGCTCGGATTGGGCGAGGGGGGTTGCGAAGTTGTTTTACGATGTATAGGGTTGCGAACAATAACTTGGTAATAGCGTCACAGAAAGGTATGGAACACGGAATCGAGCAAATATTCCAAATAACGATAAATGAGAAATTCAGCGTTGGAGAGCTAAGACCATAAAACGACAGCCAACCAGTGACGAGCACGAGACAGGCTGTTCAGTAAACGTACGTATTTGGGTGTGTGTAGCAGAGAGGTTCTATCCGACGTAGCTGCTGTCATGTTTCGCTCCGATTGTTGTACTTCACTACACTGGTTCCCGCGTGCCGTACCGCGCAGGAGTCACCACGATTAAGTACACAGCGAGCTGGCTGACGCACCTAGGCCTGCTCGTTCCCCAGACCTCAATCCCTTAGAATTTTGGTTATGGGGACACTTGAAGGAATTTGTCCACGCCACGCTAATCAACGATGTGCAGAACCTAAAGGGTAGCGTCTTCAATGCGTGCCAGCAGGTACAACAACCACCGCGTATTCTTCAAACGGTGCGTCATTCTTTACGCCGGACGGCAAGGGATGCATTGTCATGAATGGATGCCGCGTTGAAAACACGTATATATACAAGGTCATTGAAGATGCTTCATAAGTAAAAGAAGCGAAACGCATATGGCAAAAAATAAATAAATAAATAAATAAATAAAAATAAAAAAATGAATCGACTAAGGAACGACGGAAAATGGAAAAAATGAACTACACTATTTTTGACATTATAACAAATTCCTGGCAGCGGTAACTACCGTAAAATATCAGTAACTATCCAGGGCGACTAAGTGGAATGACCACAAAGGAAACAGTAGGAAAAGCAGATGCGACACACATTCATACGAAGAACCTTAAGGAAATGTAATCGGTCCACGAAGGAAGTGGCTTATAAGGCGCTTGTTCGACTGATTCTTGAGTACTGTTTATCAATCTGGGACCCTTACCAGGTAGGCCCGACAGACATGAAGACCGATGCACGGGATCGTTTAGTCGGCGCGAAAGCGTTACAGAAATGCTAAACAAACTCCAGTGGGAGACGTTACAAGAGAGGCGTTGTGCATCACACAGGTTTACTACCGAAATTTCGAGAGAGTACCATCTAGAAAGAGTCAGACGACATTACTTCCTCCCATGTCTTGCGAAGTGACTCCGATGAGAAAATTCGAGAAGTTAGGGGGTTGTTTGGGGAAGGAGACCAGACAGCGAGGTAATCGGTCTCATCGGATTAGGAAAGGACGGGGAAGGAAGTCGGCCGTGCCCTTTGAAAGGAACCATCCCGGCATTTGCCTGGAGTGATTTAGGGAAATCACGGAAAACCTAAATCAGGATGGCCAGACGAGGGATTGAACCGTCGTCCTCCCGAATGGGAGAAGTTCGAGCCAATACAGAGACTAACAATCACTCTAATCACTCTTTCAACGTGTCATTAGCGAGTGGAACAGGCCAGAAGGGAGAGTTAATGGTACTAGAAGTATCCTTCGCCACGAACCATTAGGGGCTTGCTGAGTACGATGTTGCAGATTTTGTGCGCACTCTCTACAGGGGGACTCAAAGGTGGTATGAGGGCTATCTAGGTAAAAAGGATGAAGATGGCCGTTTATCTTGTCTGGAAGCCGATTCCGCCGTAGAAGCCTCTGGTGAGGTAAAGCACGGGTAGCCGTGTCGGCCTGGGCATGTCGCGGCGTAGCGCTGACAGGTCCTGTGGGCGCGTATCTCACGCTGTTCGATCCCCCCGGCCGCATTCCGGGGCGATCGGCTGTTTGTTCCGTTTCCGTCGACGTCGACGTCGCCGTCCCCTGCGCTCCCTGACAGGATCGCGGTATCTGGGAAATGGGATTCTCTGGTCTGTGGGGACAAACAGCGCCGTCACCAGATAAGCCACGGCACAGCGCGTCAGGGGGAGGGAGAACGAGCTGGGGGAGGGGGAACGAGCTGATCAGCTAGCTACAGGCAGAACGCAGCGTCTCAGCGCTGCTGTTGTCTCTACCGTACTTCTGAACGAACACAGAACAAGAAAGCATTAATTGCGATGCTTGTCAAAGAATGTCTAATGACAGCATTGTCTCCTCAGAATCTTTCGGGATAGGCAAAAATGATAAGACGTATTTTGTTTTACAGAGAGATTTCTACAGCTGCCACTGACTCTCTTCATATTTTTCTAATACACTTTCTCCTACATATCCAGTGTGATTACGCGATGACGATACAAACATTCCGGGGTGATCAAGAAGGATAAATGTTTCAATTTGAGGTATGGGACCCTGATTCGGAACCGACTAAGTCGCAATTTTTAAGCAAAAATCGTTCTGACACCTCTGACAGTGGAATATATGTACAGATACTGTTGTTGCTAAGATTGTAGGGTAGGCAACTTTCAGAAATGCTTATGTGGACTAACATAAGAAAAAAGTGTCTAGTAAATGGCCTACGAGCTCTGAGATACGCACCATAGGAACTAGAAGTACTTTTTCATCTTCGCTACTGTGAAACACGTCTTTTCTGTTGAACAGGTGCTCACTGCAATTGCGATATGCATTTTAGAGCCCATTTTTACAAGCATTGATCCAGACTATCACCTCTGAAAGCCGCCTACCTTACAATCTTAGTAGCAACCATACCGGTAGATATATTCCACCGTCAGAGGTATCAGAAAGGTTTTCGCTTAAAACTTTTGATTTGTTCGTTTCCGGACATTGTCCCTTACCTCAAATTGGCAAATTTACTCTTCTTCATCATGCCTGAAAGTTCTTAATATCAAAGAACCATCCTTTATATTGCAAAAAAAGATGGAAAAATTTGAGATATACGCGCTAAATACGGACGCTCACATGGTATAGGAAGTATCGCCAGCGGAGTATAGATGCGTACAGGTAGAGTAGCGATCTGAGGTTAATGTTGTATGCCCACTTCTCGCCTATCATATAACTCATACATTTAGATCGCTGCCACCATTTTGCACACTCGATCAGGTCCTACACCTTCGCTAAATCAGCTGCACAGCTTCAGGCGTTTTACTTTGTTTAAAAACGTGACGGGAGTAATTAGTTGTTCTTTTTATCGTTATTGTGGATTAGTCGAAGTTGCAACTCGTTTACCAAACCAACATGTACCTCTTAAGAAAAATAGCCACACAACTGATGCGACACAAGGAAAATAGCTATGCAGTAGTCTATTTTCGTCCATTACAGGCGTTTTTAATTTAATATTATGTTCATTCCACCTACTCCGATGAAAATAACCGATTGACTTTCACGAAGTTAAAAAGTTTTCTTGACCACTCAATCTTCTATTCTCTTTACAGACACCTACACTCGCTAAATTTTACAAGTAAAGAAGAGAGGCTATTGGGGGGAAAAAAGGAAATATTCTTCCCCATTACTGTCTGTTAACTTTTGTTTATTCTAATCTGGAACTCTATCGTAACGCTTGCTTGCCTTCGGCCATCAGCAGGCCTGAAAGTAATTTGTTACAAACGACAATGGCTTCTGGCTTTCTCTACAATGAATCCACAGTTCCTAGATGACTTTACAAACGTAAGGTGCACTCAAATAGCACATGGGAAAAATGAAAAGCTCATTTTTTCGTGTGAGCTCTGATTTATTTAATTCTATGATCATTATCTTAGATGGGTAGGCCACATAACTAATAAGGAGGTATTGAATAGAACTGGAGAGAAATTTACGGTATGGCACAACTTTAACTAGAAGAAGGGATCGGTTGGCAGGTCATGTTCTGAGGCACCAAGGGATCACCAATTTAGTATTAGAGGGCAGCGTGGAGAGTAAAAATCGTAGAGGGAGACCAAGAGATGAATACACTAAGCAGACTCAGAAGGATGCAGGTTGCAGTGGGTACTGGGAGATGATGAAGGTTGCACAGGATAGAGTAGCATGGAGAGCTGCATCAAACCAGTCTCAGGACTGAAGACCATAACAACAACAACAACAACAACAATGATCATTACCTACATGTATGTGGGATTCAACAAAATCTTATGTATTCGGAGGGGAAAGTAGCTGACTGAAATTTCGTGAAAGCCTTTTTATTTTAATGATTGCCATACCAAATCCCGTATCTTAGTCGTGACACTTTTTTCTACTTCGCGATAATACAAGACGAGCTGTCCTCTGTCAGTGGAATCTGGTAAGGATCCAAATACCACACAAGATGATGCACAAGCATAGTGCCGGTAGTCTCATTAGTCGATTTGCAGCACATTCTAAGTGCTCCGTCAATAAAACGCTGCTTGCGGTAAGGTTCTTGAGGCAGCAGTTAAACGCCCTAGCTTGATTCACATCACCAGCACCTTTCCATCATTAGATCTTAACTACTTGCATTCATGGACAGCAGTTTGTGAGTGCATGTAGAGAATAGTGTTACGGTTGGTTGTACTGGAAGGAGAGGTGAAAATTATTAAAACGACTTCCAGGATCTATGCTCCTGTCCGACGAAGTGATCACCCTCGTGAATCTATGACAGGAGGTTGGGAATTCAGCTACTGGAATTGGTGTTTAATCTGGACATCATCACAAGCGTCCGCCTGTCCCCTTCACTGTTCTGGCCACAAAATGACCAAATCACATCCACCGCCGTGGTACGAACCAATGATAACGGAATCTGGAGTTACCGCAGCACAGCAACTCTGGCCACAGAAGTGTTACCACGCGACGCATTCATAGGGGGAGTTGTGTGTTGGTGGCCCTGAGGACAAACACATGGCCAGTATTACGTAAGCGCTGGCGCTGCGGCAAGAACTAGTTTGGCGACGGGCGGGTCGCTGACCCCGCGGCCGGCACCTGACCGCGAGGCCGGCACCGTGGCCGTGATCTGAAGGCGCGGAATGTCTGACGGTCCGCTCACTGATACCAAACTGATCGTGAGCAGTTCACAACTCCCGATAAATGATAGTAGGCAGAGGGGGACGTAATTTTGTTGTATGTTTACCCCTTTACCTACCATCGGGCTTCAGAGGCCCGTCTGTGATTTTTTTATATCTTCTCTATTAGTAGCTATATATTTTATTTTAATGAAATTTTATGATTTTCTCCTCATTTGCCAAGTTACTCAAAATTTTGAAAGAAGTTATAAAAATTTACCTATGGCTTTGCGTTAAAGTATTGGTGCACGTTTCCTCCCGTACGGGCCTCGGAGGAATTTTTCAACAGCCAGATGTATGTCTGCGCAGCGTTGTTACGTCATTTGCCACTGCTGACTCGCGCTGTTATTCTTTCAGTGTTCAACAGTCCTCCTTTGTATTAAACACATGTTTATTTTGGTGCGTTATTTCATAATCGTTGTCTGTTCTGCACACTAAAAATGTTACTAGGAAGAGGGCTATCAGACGAGAAGAAAAGGGAATTACTGGAGCAGTCTTCTGATTCTGAAAACCCACCTAGTTAATGTGAAGCTTCCAGAGATGATGATTATGAGTAGATGTCTCTGAAAACTCAGAACTACACGAAGATGAGATAAGGAAGATTCCGTTTACGAAGACACAGAACAATAATTTAGTGCAAATTCTGTTGAGTGTGACTCCTGTTTTCTCGTAATAACTCCTGAAGCTGGGATTTTTTGTAGCCGAAGCTGTACTGAATAAAGACCAGGTACCTACAAGTTATTCGACTACAACTGTGATAATGAAGGAACTTGCTTTATGTTATTCTTTCGTGTACCTCTCATTGACAAAGGAAGGTCGACTCGTTTACGAATACTGGGTGGTTATAAATAAGCATGTAATGAAAAAGTTTCTTGGTGTTCTGATCCTGACTGGAGTTCACAAGTCAACAAATGAACATATTAGTCAGCTTTGGAGTACTGAGAATGGGCGTCCACTGTTCAATGAAATTAAGTCTCACAATCGCTTCCGTGCTATTCTGAGGCTGTTGCGCTTTGACAATGCAGCAGCCCGACCTGAACACAGGTAAAGTCAAAAACTGGAAACGATCGGAAAAGTTTCTGAGATATTGGAAATTACCCTTAGGGATGCCTACATTCCAGGATGGTGCATGACGCTGGATGAACAGTTTGTCACATTTCGCGTTTGGTGCACATTTTGACAATAGAGCCTATGAAAAACTCAGATACGAAAAAAGTTCTGGGCAATTGGTGGCAGTGTAACAAGCTACTGCTGCAAGACGACAGTGCATCTGGGGAAGGAGGAAGAAACCAGAGCCGCGCGACTGAGAGACTGTTGTGAAAACCCTGGTGATCGAATTTGAAAAGCCTGGACGTAAAATCACCTGTGATATTTTTTTTTTTACATCTCTTGATTTAGCTCATTATTTGCTGTCACGAAATCTGACACTAGTCAGTACTATCCGAAAAAAAAGTGAACTACCTGCCGATTTTATTACACCTAAAGCAGTGCCTCAAACCATCTGCTATTGTCTGTAGACCCCGCGCAAATTTGCAATAAAAATAAAAGCTACTAGTAAAAGTACAAAAACTTTATTTTTAAACTGTAAACTTCAACTAAATGAAATGATTATGAAAGTACTTATATCCCAGAAGTCGTTCTTATCATAAGTAATCAAAATAGTGTCAATTTAAACAACACGAACCTGAGAGGCCCAACTGGTAAGCAACGCTACACAGGTTTTCTGGTAAGCAGAGGGTTAATGGCGTGCCCTCTTCTAATAATCGAGATATCGAATCAAGTGCGGGTTGCTTAAATGGAGCAATGTACTTTTCGTAACATGTGCCGATATTCACGAGAGAATACAGAACATCCCGATTGTCACCACTACCTTCCTTCAGTGCCGCGTTCGATTTAAGTACAATGTATATATAAATTGTGTAGTATATGTTAAAGAGAACACAGTTAAGAATTATTGTCTTGATATGGAAAATAAGTACATTTGGAATGTACATGGTTTACGTTAATAGTAGTGTTGACTGTGCTTGTTGTTCATTCTGTTACAACGGTTCGAGGGCGCTGGAGCCAAGGCGGCCGTTTTGCTGTAGCAGGGTACGCGGTCATTGGAAGCTTGTAATCATATGCGCCAAGCTGATAGCCATGCCAAGTTAGAAGACTCGTCGTTGTGACAGCGGCCTGTGATTATTATTTAGATGATGCTGATTTGTGTTGTAAAGAAAAAAATGAAAATGCTTCGTATGATTTCAAATCCAATTATTCGCCAGGTTGTCTTCACCAATACGCCCGAGCAATCAAAAGTTACTGTTACTACGTTAATGGCCTGAAAATGTATTATGAAGACAAATAACTGAACAGAAGGTGTTATTTGTGAACATTTAAAATCTTTGACGAGAAATTATTTGTTTCAAGAGTGTTCGTGCTTAATGTCGATCATCATAAATGCAGTCACGATCATTTTACTCAGAAGGGGAATTGTAGCCAATTGAATCGAAGTAAAAGGAAGCGGAATATCTTCGTACTCAAAAATGTTTAGAAAAGTGGCTGATTAACTGTTCTCAATAGGAATGGCGTTTTGGAAGCAATACTGGTATTCAAGCTCGATTTTAAAAGACTGTTACATTATCTGTATGTGATCACGTGTCTTCAAAACTGGAAAGATGGCATTTTTGACATTGCTGTGACGCTAGTTCATAGATTCGAGGTATATAATTGCGCTATGACTGATTAGTTGTATTCGCTAATGCCGCTGGTTGTCTTAGCAACGGACGATAACAACGGCATACTGAGCTACGAAAAAGCTATTAATGACTACTAGTCCAGTTAAACAAGAACTTTCGAGGATAAATGACTTTTTTTCCAAAGAGGCTTTCACGGCCGCTGTTTACGTCAGTTAAAACTTTCGAGCTAGGAGACCGCTGTCGATTTTTTTAAGCCTAGTCCCTGGCAATTTTTTGTTTTTATATCGACAGCTGTCTTTAGCCCCGATGTATGAACAGAAAAATCAGAACAGAATTACAAAAACTGAACAGTCGAAAGGTTTTATAGAACTACAGAGTCTGGTATGAAAGCCACACTTCGTGCTGTTTCCACCGCACAGATGATTCCGGCTGCTTTGTCTCTGAATTGTAGCACATTGATCGGATATTATTGTGGAACGTTTCAACGATTATATCAAGAAGCATTAATCAATGTACTTGCCATTTGAATAGCTTTTGAACGCTGTTAAAAGAAGTATACATATATATCGAGAAAGTCATGACTACATCAATATCTCAGAAGGGGAAGACCTCAAAACACGGCCAACCGATTCATCTCATATTTGGCAAGCCGAGTTTCTACTATCTAAAACGGAAGAGCAGCAAAGAACTTCTTGAGTGCGACGTCGCGAAAGGCCAATGATGTCCACAGCATTCGACGCCTCACATATTGTCTACCATGCAACCTAACATTGGCTGCTAATGACAACAGGGGGATGGGACTGGATACACTGAATGGCGAACACAGCGTGAGACTACGGCGCACACTTTAACTGCTTAATCAATGGCTCTGAGAACTATGGGACTTAACAGCTGAAGTCATCAGTCCCATAGAACTTAGAACTACCTAAACCTAACTAACCTAAGGACATCACACACATCCACACCCGAGGCAGGATTCGAACCTGCGACCGTAGCGGTCGCGCCGTTCCAGACTGAAGTGCCTATACCGCTCGGCCACACCGGCCGGCAACTGCTTAATCGACGAGTAACTCACAACCGTGCTAGTTGTGCTGATACAAAGCAGAGCAATGGCAACGATAAACAGATCAAATATTGCATTATATCTACAAAAATAGTTACCGAATTGATATTTCGTCAGAAAGGAACCCAAAGAAATTCTCAGAGTGAGAGGGCAGTGGCAGATGAAATACCATCGTTTCTGCAAGATAAATCAGTGGCACGTCTGGTGTTGCATACGCTCGACTGTGCGGACAATGTACATGAGGAGTACAAGTGAAGCGATACTGAAACATATCAAGCCATACACACTCCTGGAAATGGAAAAAAGAACACATTGACACCGGTGTGTCAGACCCACCATACTTGCTCCGGACACTGCGAGGGGGCTGTACAAGCAATGATCACACGCACGGCACAGCGGACACACCAGGAACCGCGGTGTTGGCCGTCGAATGGCGCTAGCTGCGCAGCATTTGTGCACCGCCGCCGTCAGTGTCAGTGTCAGCCAGTTTGCCGTGGCATACGGAGCTCCATCGCAGTCTTTAACACTGGTAGCATGCCGCGACAGCGTGGACGTGAACCGTATGTGCAGTTGACGGACTTTGAGCGAGGGCGTATAGTGGGCATGCGGGAGGCCGGGTGGACGTACCGCCGAATTGCTCAACACGTGGGGCGTGAGGTCTCCACAGTACATCGATGTTGTCGCCAGTGGTCGGCGGAAGGTGCACGTGCCCGTCGACCTGGGACCGGACCGCAGCGACGCACGGATGCACGCCAAGACCGTAGGATCCTACGCAGTGCCGTAGGGGACCGCACCGCCACTTCCCAGCAAATTAGGGACACTGTTGCTCCTGGGGTATCGGCGAGGACCATTCGCAACCGTCTCCATGAAGCTGGGCTACGGTCCCGCACACCGTTAGGCCGTCTTCCGCTCACGCCCCAACATCGTGCAGCCCGCCTCCAGTGGTGTCGCGACAGGCGTGAATGGAGGGACGAATGGAGACGTGTCGTCTTCAGCGATGAGAGTCGCTTCTGCCTTGGTGCCAATGATGGTCGTATGCGTGTTTGGCGCCGTGCAGGTGAGCGCCACAATCAGGACTGCATACGACCGAGGCACACAGGGCCAACACCCGGCATCATGGTGTGGGGAGCGATCTCCTACACTGGCCGTACACCACTGGTGATCGTCGAGGGGACACTGAATAGTGCACGGTACATCCAAACCGTCATCGAACCCATCGTTCTACCATTCCTAGACTGGCAAGGGAACTTGCTGTTCCAACAGGACAATGCTCGCCCGCATGTATCCCGTGCCATCCAACGTGCTCTAGAAGGTGTAAGTCAACTACCCTGGCCAGCAAGATCTCCGGATCTGTCCCCCATTGAGCATGTTTGGGACTGGATGAAGCGTCGTCTCACGCGGTCTGCACGTCCAGCACGAACGCTGGTCCAACTGAGGCGCCAGGTGGAAATGGCATGGCAAGCCGTTCCACAGGACTACATCCAGCATCTCTACGATCGTCTCCATGGGAGAATAGCAGCCTGCATTGCTGCGAAAGGTGGATATACACTGTACTAGTGCCGACATTGTGCATGCTCTGTTGCCTGTGTCTATGTGCCTGTGGTTCTGTCAGTGTGATCATGTGATGTATCTGACCCCAGAA
Source organism: Schistocerca cancellata (assembly GCF_023864275.1). Classification (NCBI taxonomy): domain Eukaryota; kingdom Metazoa; phylum Arthropoda; class Insecta; order Orthoptera; family Acrididae; genus Schistocerca; species Schistocerca cancellata. The sequence goes on along the minus strand of NC_064633.1, from coordinate 344,749,572 downwards.
ATGTGTCAATAAAGTTTCCCCTTCCTGGGACAATGAATTCACGGTGTTCTTATTTCAATTTCCAGGAGTGTAGTTCATCATCCTCGTCGGACAGGGAGCTACTAAATCCTTCTCCTGTGGAAGGAGCGGGACCTAAACATAATTACGTACCTGCAATATCATCCGCAGTAGAGTGCAAAAACAATTATGAACAGTTTTTGAATAAGTCCACAGTAACATGGCCGTGTAGTGCATAAGAGAAACTACGGATATTCAAGGGGACCTAAACATAATTACGTACCTGCAATATCATCCGCAGTAGAGTGCAAAAACAATTATGAACAGTTTTTGAACAAGTCCACAGTAACATGGCCGTGTAGTGCATAAGAGAAACTACGGATATTCAAGGGAAGACAAGACGCACTTGTTACAGAAATACGTGCTTGCGGATTTCAAGGATGCTCGACACGATTTACATGATGTGTATGATAGTGACCTGCTACGTTAAGCACATCAAATTTTGCGCGACATCGATAACAGTGATGTCAACGTAAGCCGTGGATGGCTGCATAACTTGAAACAGTGCTACGGAACTGGAAGACTTAAGATAAGGAAATTTCAAACAAAGCGTCATCTTGACGACGCACACCAAACAGCGAAATCACCCCGAAAATTTGTAGATGACAAACTTATGCTACCGTTTAGAAAGGAATTTGTTTCTTCACTTCGAGCAATCGGGATTTGAAAGGGAAATGCATATGAAAGGAACCCTGGAAATTAGAGGTACCAAGAGAGTTGTGTCAAGATTGATTAACATCAATGCTTCAACGCATGCATATACAATTATGCGGACTGTTACTCTGGATGATAAATTGGCTGAAAAGTTATTCATTGTGCTGCGAGAAGTTGGAGGTGCTCTCCCCCGTACCGTTCTTTCTCGTGTGATGATCTTGCAAGGGCAGTAGGTAATATTCGCATCATAGCGAGCAAGAGTGGGAAAATGGGCGTAAGAGAACTACAACTATGGTATGAGCACTGCTTTTTGCCAATATCTGGTGAAAATAACTTGCTTTTGCTTAAGTCTGGCCTGCGTATAAGACTCTTACTCCTCTATAGCGAACTACCCATCCCGCAAAGATTGTGACACTGCAGTTTATACCACCTAGAGCCACTGAGCAAATTCAGCCTCTGAATTTTTTTTTTTTCGTGAATATAGAACATAATCGCGCTATCTGCAGCTATGTTTTAAACAATAGCCAATTTCACGATAAGCTCCACCACAGACTGTTTGGTATTCGGTTGCATGCCATCACATTCCATCAGTTACCACCCCGTTACACTAATATGATTCCATATGCATTCTTTAAGAGTGGTTACCTAGCTGAAGGTCCTACTCAGCTTCTAACTCTCAAAGTGTTCGCCTTCGATCTTGACCGTGCGAACCTTTCGAATCACTGTGGCCTGCCATTTTTCCATCATGTGTGCACGGTAAAAGTTAATTCCCTTTTTCCTAACATTTCTTGACTGTCGACGATGTTCTATTGTGTGAAGTGTAATAAGTACATCCCACAGAAGGTTGATATCTACACCTCCCGTACACTCACTTTCGGTCGCCCTCCTGATGCACATGGAGAGTCATTAACAGATAATTTTCCTGTGGCAACCGTTAACACAACACTTCCAAATCAGCCTTACTAAAGACTGAAGTTGCAACCTTTCACTCAAGGGGTTTCTTGTACGAAATTTTGGCTCAACGTCCTTCGGTTTTGAAAAAATCGCACCTAAAACTCTTGACGCATAATCGACTCAAAATAGACGGTATCGATAGTTAACTGACTATTTTTCATCATCATATGTGGGGTCCGCTAGATACAGAGAAAAATTGTTGCGTCTGCCACTAACGTACCCTTAAGGCAAACGCTAAAAGCCTATTCAACGAAAGCGCCGCTGGTGTAGCAACAGAGGCATCTGGCTGGGAAGGAGAGAACGTTTGTTAGATTCCCAAATGCAGCCTGCAGTTTATTTGTGTGTCTTTGCAAAGCGAAATCGGTAGGAATAGGACTGTTAATGATGTGACAGTAACAAGTAATAACAAGATAGGAAAACGGATTTCTCGAACGACTCTGATTAGTAAAGTACTAAAATTTTGATTCTGGTTGCCTTACAATGGCGCTTTCACTCTTCGTGTGTCCTTACTTTCCTTCGAACGTTTGGATGGAGGGCACTTGTCATACAAACACTGGAAGCAAATATACTTGCGCCATCAAAACATCTAATGAATGCAACATTCGCGCAAATACATCATTCCTTTCGAAGATATGTCGGAAAACAGACTTTGTTTATAATTCTAATTTGAAAAATCATTGCTGAAAGTTGATCAACAATTATGGAACGAATCTCTGCTGCATCCGCGCAGTTGAGCAATAGCGCTGGGTTTCCACATACATATTGCAATTTTGAAACTCCAAATAATTTCTGTACCACGCCTCGATGTAAATAAACACTTTGCGGTGTCTGTGGTCCCTCGTGACGAATTCGCAGCATTGTTACCCGGAACTGTTTTCATACAACGACGCTTAAAATTTTAATTCTTTACTAATCGAATTCGTTTGACAATTCTTTTGTCTACCTTGTTATTACACCTTATTGACTACCTTATTAACCAGCCCATCCTACCAATTTAATACAAATAAAATATTGCTGAATGCGTTTGAAAATCAGACCAGTTCTCTGTTCCCCAGCCAGGTGCCTTGATCGCTACGCCAGAGCCGTATTCGTTGAATATCGTTTACCGTGTAAGTATATAGGGTGTCACAAAAAGGTACGGCCAAACTTTCAGGAAACATTTCTCACACACAAAGAAAGAAAATGTGTTATGTGGACATGTGTCCGGAAACGCTTACTTTCCATGTTAGAGCTCATTTTATTACTTCTCTTCAAGATGATGATGATGTTTGGTTTGTGGGGCGCTCAACTGCGTGGTTATCAGCGCCTGTACAATTTCCCAACCTTTACTCAGTCCAATTTCGCCATTTTCCTGGATGATGATGAAATGATGAGGACAACACAAACACCCAGTCATCTCGAGGCAGGTGAAAATCCCTGACCCCGCCGGGAATCGAACCCGGGACCCCGTGCTCGGGAAGCGAGAACGCTACCGCGAGACCACGAGCGGCGGACTCTTCTCTTCAACACACATTAATCATGGAATGGAAACACACAACAACAGAACGTACCAGCGTGACTTCAAACACTTTGTTACAGGAAATGTTCAAAATGTCCTCCGTTAGCGAGGATACATGCATCCACCTTCCGTCGCATGTTTTGAATCCCTGATGCGCTGATGCAGCCCTGGAGAATGGCGTATTGTATCACAGCCGTCCACAATACGAGCACGAAGAGTCTCTACATTTGGTACCGGGGTTGCGTAGACAAGAGCTTTCAAATGCCCCCATAAATGAAAGTCAAGAGCGTTGAGGTCAGGAGAGCGTGGAGGCCATGGAATTGGTCCGCCTCTATCAATCCATCGGTCACCGAATCTGTTGTTGAGAAGCGTACGAACACTTCGACTGAAATGTGCAGGAGCCCCATCGTGCATGAACCACATGTTGTGTCGTACTTGTAAAGGCGCATGTTCTAGCTGCACAGGTAGAGTATCCCGTATGAAATCATGATAACGTGCTCCATTGAGCGTAGATGGAAGAACATGGGGCCCAATCAAGACATGACCAACAATGCCTGCCCAAACGTTCACAGAAAATCTGTGTTAATGACGTGATTGCACAATTGCGTGCGGATTCTCGTCGGCCCACATATGTTGATTGTGAAAATTTACAATTTGATCAGGTTGGAATGACGAAACTAAAATGAGCTCTAACATGGAAATTAAGCGTTTCCGGACACATGCCCACACAACATCTTTTCTTTATTTGTGTGTGAGGAATGTTTCCTGAAAGTTTGGCCGTACCTTTTTGTAACACCCTGTATAAGCGGCAATCGTAATGGTTTTCTCTCTCGATTTCTAGGAAAAATCGCTTTCGTGGACACTATATATAATGATGAAAAACGCTCAATTTTCAATTATATATAGGTCGTGAAGCGTCTACGAAATAAAATTAGTGTAAAGTATTAGGTTAGAAATGTAGTACTACAGAGAAATGGCGAAGGTTAGACGGGAAAAACTTGACTAAAAGAAGGGGTCGATTGACAGGAAATACTCTGAGACGTCAAGCCAAAAGATGAATACAGAAGTAGATTCAGAAGTATGTAGGTTGCTGCAGTTATTCCAAGATGACGAGGCTTACACAGGATATACGAGGGCGGTTCAGAAAGTAACCTCCGATCGGTCACAGTGCGGGTTGTGGGGGGGGGGGGGGGGGAGTAGCGACGCCATCTGTGCGTTCACGCACTCAACAGGTCAGTCGGCATCAAGCCGTGGTCGAGTGAACGTCGTACCTGCACTAGTTTAGTTTTTGTGGCAGTTTGAAATGTGTGCTGCAATAGAAAACCCGCCAAATGTGAAGTGCGTGCTGTCATAAGGTTTTTTACAGCCAAAGGATATTCTGCAGCAGCTATTCATCGTGAGCTTTGTGCCGTGTACGGACCAATGAGTTATGAGTGAAGGAGTTGTCCGTGAATGGGTACGTTTATTTAAAAGTGGACGAGAAAACGTTCATGATGAAGAGAGGAGTGGTAGACCATCATTGGTGACTGACGAACTCGTTCAGACAGTTGATGCAAAAGTTCGTGAAAATCGACGTTTCTCAATGTCGGAGTTGTCTACTGGTTTTCCACAGATTTCTAAGACTCTCTTGTACGAGATAGTGACAGCAAGATTGGGTTACCGTAAGTTCTGTGCACGATGGGTGCCCAAAATTCTTACCGACCACCACAAAACTCAAAGAATGGCCTATGCATTAGACTTTCTGTCACGTTATGAGGACGAAGGAGAACCATTGTTAAACAGAATCGTGACCGGTGACGAAACCTGGATTAAGTACGTGAACCCTGAGACAAAAGAACAATCAAAGATGTGGGCACATTCAAATTCGCCTACCAAACCAAGAAAAGCCTCGCAAGATTTTTCTGCCAGAAAACTGATGGCAACGGTGTTTTGGGATGCCAAAGGGGTGTTGTTGGTTGAATTCATGGAACGTGGTACGACCATTAATCAAGACGTGAACTGTGAAACAATAAAAAAGTTACGACGGGCTATACAGAACAAACGCCGTGGTATGCTGACTTCCGGTTTCGTTTTTTTGCACGATAACGCCCGTCCTCACTCTGCTCGCAGAACAACGGCCCTTCTTGAGTCCTTCAAGTGGGACGTTATCAACCATCCACCTTACAGCCCAGACCTGGCGCCAAGTGATTATCACCTCTTCATGCATTTGAAGAAATGGCTCGGGTCACAGCGGTTTGATGACGACGAAGAGCTCAAAGATGCGGTCACAGGCTGGCTCCAGGCACAAGCGGGTGATTTTTATGCAGAAGGAATTTCAAAGCTTGTGAAGAGATACGATAAGTGCCTCAATCGCTATGGAGACTATGTAGAAAAATAGTGCAAAGATGTAGTTGTAAGATGTATATATTAAAATATTTTTATTTAACTTGGTGTATTTTTTTAAATCAACCGGAGGTTACTTTCTGAACGGCCCTCGTAGTAGCATGAAGGGCTGCATCAAACCAGTCTTTGGACTGAAGACCATAAAAACAACAAGGTGTTACACGGCTCACACTGTATAATTTGGGAGAGGGGAGGGGGAGGGAGAGAGTATGAGACTACCTCATCTACAGTATCGAAAATCAAGCCTTAGTGCGTACATAGCTGCTGCAGATGCTGTGCTTAACACCCTTTGAACAGAACGATATTAGGTGGCGTAGAGCGCTGTAACTCAAGTTGGAGGACATTAAATACTGATTTACGAAACAATGGTCAAGTATTGAGCACAAATAGATTGCAGTCAGTGGCGCGTATATTGGAATACGAGAAAATAAACGCTTTTAAAGCGTTACCACCGAACCAGTTTTAATGAAGAATCGCATTGGAGCTGAGCTTCAAATTAAATATCAAACTTAATGAAAATTCAAATATTAATATTTAAATATTACATTCAATATTTAAATATAAAATTCATATTAAATACCTTTACAAAATACGCCTTAACTGACATTAAAAAACAGTAGGCTTAGTCGCCCTAAAATAACGTTAAAATCGCTCTAACGAAAACATTCACGCTAAAATGTAGCTTACGGTGTATTTACAATCGTGTTAGCCTGATGCAGGCTTGCCTTTTATTTTTTTTTCTTTTCTTCTCTTTTCTTTTCTTTTCACTCACAGTCGTTCGTTCTTACAACCTTGAGACGATTGACGACAAGGTTACCTGAAACTTTATCAGCACTTGCTAATCCAACTCTATTTACAAACACAAGCGAGTATTTGTTTTTATAAATATAGATTATCTTGAACAGTACAGGGCGGGGGAAGGGTGGCTGTGCGGCAGAAGTGGTGTATGAGTAGAACATAAGTCGTCCGTTGTTAGATTTTGCTGGAAGTCCAGAACTCGTAGGCAGAAAATTTGTGAAATCGGACTTCATGAATTTTATGAGCAGCTCTGAGAAGAAAAATGGAATGTCTGTATCAGTTTTCCGCTTGAATTCTGTTGAATTTCACGAGCCTACTGCGTTTAACGAAACGTATTTCGTAACGTGCCGTTAGTTTATCCGCTTCGAAGGAAGGCAATGGCTTAGAACGGCACATCCTGTCGACTTAAGAGGGCTTTCTCGGCTAACTTATTTCCTTGCTTGGAGTCTGCCCTCCCCTAAACCGACAGAAAAAATTCAGACGGTTATGGATGTGACATTACAGCCTTTACCACTGCGATTTTTTTTAACATGTAAAAGTTTTTTTTTCTGTATTCGCGTCAGTATGTGCGAACTTTTAACATATACCAATGAATGTTGTAACCAGATATCTTTGCCGCGCTCCTGAAAAGCGCAGAATATCACGATAGCTATAAACTGTTATACGCTGCTATCGATCAGTAAAAAAACGATGCACCTATGTTTCAAAATAACAATTGCCAATTTTTTACTTCTGCAGGGAGCCGCGCCGCTCTCTAGTTGTTCTTCTGTGAATGTGTTGCGAGTCGGACGCAAAAGTATTGTGCTCCATACCGATATAATCATTTTATTGTAACTTTAAGAGTTTAAGTGATTAAAAATATATGTAGCCACAAACAAGCGAGAATGTGTATCATGAAAATTCGCTCCACCGCCAAAATGGGTGGCCATGTTAATGTAAGTTTCCGTTTCATAATACTATACTTGAAGCCTTGAAGTTTATTTAATTTAAAAGAAAATCTCTCAACCTTATTTTCATTAATTATACTTGTGATAATATTTTCTGTTTAAAAGATTTATGCAGCTTATGATCCAATGTGTGTTCTGTCGGAACAGGAGGCTGTCGTGACGACATCGTTATAGTATTTATTCCAAGTTCTTTCAGTTCCGTTTATATGTTCGTACAAATCCAATTAGTTGGTCCCTTAGGTTTCTTTCATGTAACTTCTGTCTGTTTTCTCCGCGCGATCTTACTCCGAAAAAAAATTTGTTCATTTTTTAGTAATTTTCGATATCGCGAATGAGAAAAGACAGCCGCCTCCTGCTCCGAACGGAACACCACGACTTTTCTAACGTCGGAGAGTACCGCACGAGTTTTCCGCTAAAAGGTAATAGAATTTCTTAAAGCTGGATCAATTACACATGTTGCTGCTGTTCTCCGACAAATCTGGTGTGATTAATAGTAATTTATTTTGTCACGACAAAAAGAACCAATTTTATTTTTACCCAAAGCAACAAAGCTTTCAATTAAATTACTAAAAAAAAAAAATCATGCCAGATGGACTCCTGTATTATTCGTCGTCGTCGTCCACGCCCCCCCCCCCCCCCCCCCCCACGCTCAGTCTTCTGACTGGTTTCATGCGGCCCGCCCGAATCGAGTAACTATTGCACCCAGCGTCCTCATCTATTTGTTGGCTAAATGTCAGTCCCTGTTTTTGCCCTACAGCAGTTACCATCCACTCCTTCCTCTAGTTCCATATATGCTATTCGTTGATGTCTTAAACACCTGTCTCCCTCTTCTTCTCAATGTTTTCATCGTGTTTGTCTACTCGCCGAATCTCTGGAGAACCTGATTTCTTATCAGGTCACGTAATTTTCAACATCTTTCTGTGGCAGCACATCTCAAACGCTGCGATTGTATTGTTTTCCAGCTTTCTAACACTCCACGTTCACTTCCAAGAACTGCTTACCAACAATATTCTTCTATATCTACAAAAAATACTTCCATATACGTAATTGCGATTAACACTTAGTTTAGAAGTTCATGTTTCATTTCACGCCTGGAACAAGTTGGTCAATACTTTTTCCGTTGTCATTCCTAATTCTTATCAACGTCTACTTTGCGACCTTCATTGTGTCATCAAGTTCCTATCATAATTTCGGTTAAAAGGATTCGTTCCGTACTTTCAAGCCAAAGAAGTCATTAAGCGTGTAGTTTACATCTGTTCCTCTGTTCTGTATTTTAATCATTTAAATAATCAGAACCTAAATTCTCAACAAGAACTCTAAACGTTACTGATTTTTGTTTGTGTCTACATTAGGTTCAGCACCTTTTTACAACATTGTTGGGTGGGACGCCACAATGGGTGAATTACAATGAAATCCACACCATTAGCTGCTTACAGGCGTTGATAAATATCAACGGGGACAGTTGAAAATCTGTGCGCCCCGGCCGGGACGCGAACCCGGGTTCTCCTGCTTACATCGCAGACGTTCTATCCGAGTGAGCCACCGAGGACACAGAGGATAGTGCGACTGCAGGGGCTTATCTCTCGCACGCTCCCCGTGAGAACCACATTTCCAACTTTCTGTCCACACTACATTTGTAGTGCCCCTGCCCACTATACTCTTTACTCGCGGCAGTCAATCTACCGATTCCCGTAAGAGTTCGAACAATGTGAGTGCATCGGCACTGAAGGAGATCATTGGCCGGTAGGCCTTATCTATATGAAGATGGTATCTGTTCCTTCGGACCGTGGCGCACTTCCACGATGTGTGTGAGAGCTATGTCGTAAGTTTAACAGCTGAGTGAAAATGACTGTGATGGTTCTGTGAATCGTGTGGCGTTATATTTGTGTAGTATGCTGTAATAAAAAGGAAAAGGGGAAACACTACGGCAGCACATTGCCTACTTCTCTTAAAACCTCCATCCGATGAAAGGATCAACATGAGCAGTACCACAAGCCCTTACTTTATGAGACACACCTTGGAGTGGTCTGGAATTTAATCCCGAACGTTGGCACAAAGCCTGGCATCAGGACTGGAAAACAACAAGCGTAACCGTTACACATACCGCTTCCCCCCCCCCCCCACCCCACCCACACAAAAATTCGAGTCTACTACAGAATTACAGACGCTACTAAATAAAGTGACACCTGTCTGTGACTGCGTAATTACTCAGATTAATATGATATCTTTTGTAGAAAAATCGAGTCATTTCTGTCTAAACCGTCGCAGTTATAGACTATACTTTCCGAATTATTAATTTCGATTTCACGAACTATCTACGGCGTCGCCCGCATACTGCACAAGGAGGAAAAATTTCTGATTAGAGATTACTGTTTTTTTTTTTTTTTACAAATCCATGATGGATGACTTATTGATGAAGTCCGTTTACACAGTTGTGCATCGAAATGTGCATTGCCGAGAAAATACGCTAGTGCAAAGACAGCACCTTGACTCAATAATTTTTGTTTGTTTGTTTTCTGTTTGGGGGAAGAGACCAAACAGCGAGGTTATCGGTCTCATAGGAGTAGGGAAGGATGGGGGAGGAAGTCGGCCGTGCCCTTTCTAAGGAACCATCCCGGCATTTGCCTGGAGCGATTTAGGGAAATAACGGAAAACCTAAATCAGGATGGCCAGACGCGGGATTGAACCGTCGTACTTACGAATGCGGGTCCAGTGTGCTAACCACTGCGCCACCTCGCTCGGTGACTCATTATATAAGTGCTCCATTCATCTCAATTGCTCGGTTTTGCCGTGAGGAGTCACAATGAGTACCATGTACTCCATTAATGGTTTCATGTGGCACACAGACAGTTGAACGTTTATGGGAGAAAGTTTCATGTTCAGGGTTCAAACGTTTAAGAGGCTTTTCGTCATGGCCTGACGAAGCAATCACACATGAATAAGACTGTATTAGTCAGATTGAGCTGTAAAATAACCGGAAAGACATATGGCGTCTCGTGAAAAAATATTACTATGGGAATCTTCATTCATCACCACGGAATAACAATAGAGCAGATTTTCGTAATTCTGGTGGGTATTTTATAGCGCTGTAGTTTGTTTTTCAGTTAGTCTCCTTTAAAAGCAAGGATTGTGCAGATGTACGAGATACGTCTTATTCTCTGTTCCTGCTACCCACCAGTTACATGGACGCAGTGCTTTCACGGTGATCACACATGGTCAGGGTTTGACTACACCTCCCTTGCCTCTTTGGGATGCGGTCGAGTCTCGACTTCTCGCCACGGAGAACATCAAATTATGCAGTCTTCTTCGTCGGATTTTGAAACAAGAGAGCATTCTGGGATGTACTACATTACAATTTTCTCTCCAAGCCACAGTGATACCGAATACGTCTGTACACCGGAGATCAACCCAAAGTGGCTTGCGTGACTTCAGGTGTACAGCTGGCGGATTCTGCGAAGTCCCGTTTACAGCAGAGTTCCAGGGGGGCCCTGTCTCCTTAAGAATTTGAAGCCTTCTACCTTCTCTTCTGACATTCGGAGGAGTTATCCTGGACAGAACAGGCAAACCGCTGCACAGGAGTAAGTTTGACAGTGCCATTAATGGTCCTCACAATCTCATTCAAATTATGACAATGCCTGATGGGGGCACTCAACGGCATTGCCATGAGCGTCGTTAAGAGGTGTCAGCATGCCAGTCTGGTGATTCTGTGTGCATCTGCTGCGAGTCGTTGGGGGGGGGGGGGGGGGTTACGATCGATTGCTGTCCACACGGGAAGACTAGCATTAAAACCCACCTATCAATTGTAAAAGACGCCGTCATGATACAATGAACTACGATACTTGAAATCAGTTCATAAAAATGTTAAACTGCTTGGGCGAGCTATCCATTCAGGGCACGCTGACAATCATTTTCCTACACTTACGATATGAGGCCCGCCATTTCACGAAATTTCAAAATCCCAAGTACAATGATGTCGGCGTCGGTGAGGATGTTGGGCAGGTCTCTAGCCAAACTGAGAGTTTCCCTTACGACAGTGCATAAAACACACGTAACTAAAAAATGCTGGGCCGAAAGTGGTACAGTACGAACACAGAGTGGTGGATCTTCCCATTGGACGGAAAAAATTAAAAAAGTTAATGGGCAGTGTTCTATTCGTTGTCAGGCGAGCCCGCCCCCCCGCCCCCCCCAAACCACTCGCAGCAGATGCACACACAATCACCAGACTGGCATGCTGACACTTCTTAACTTCTTAATGGCGCTCATGACCATGCCGTTGAGTGCCCCACGTCAGGCATCCTCATAATTTCAATTAGATTGTGAGGACCATTATTGGCACTATCAAACTCACTCCCATTCAGTGGTTTGTCTGTTCTGTCCAGTATAACACCTTCATGATGATGCCTGACGTTGGGCGCTCAACAGTATCGGTATGGTTGACAAGTCCGCCAAGGCTGTCTGACCGACTTGATTGACCGCACATTGTTGTCTGTCACTTCCAACCACTCGGTTTCCCACCGACGTATGATTCTTCTATCAGACAATGTGCTGACGGCGTGCACAGGGACAGCACATCGAAGTACACCACCATCCCGACCCGCATCTTTGACTGCTTTGTCGGTTCCATCGTTTCCTTGAATCCAGAGGTGTCCTGGTACCCAGCAAAATACCACCACCTTTCCCTGGTGTTGGATCCGCTGTAAGGTGTCATGAATGATCTGTACCATCCTGTTACTAGATACACTGCGTAGCGTCCGTAGCCTCATTAAGACGTTTATCTATGTTGCATGTAGGCTGTTTTCCCATGCAGGGGTATAATAATCAGGAGCGGAATAATGAAATGAAATTGCAGTACTGCGTAGCGTGTCTGTATTTGCTCTGCTGTCGTTTCTGGCTATTTTGAGGAGTAGATGTACTCTTGAGCAAAATTTCTTTGATTGGTTCGTGCTGTGCTGCTTAAAAGACAGTAATTTTAGTTTATTTAGCAACTAGCGGAGAAAGTGGGCGCTGGCCACGTATTTGTTTACAGTTTGTGCGTCCACGCCCGTATCACGCAGCGTCTGGCTCTGTGCTTAATGTTTATGACGTCATTACTGCTGAATCATGCGTCTTACAATGATAAAACACTAGTACATTCATCGGAAGATACTGATCCTGCCTATGAAATTTAGTAGCAAAGAAATAATAATTCATGATTCGGCAGTTTTTCACGCACCTCGTTGTTAATTACGACGTCATACTGATGTACTTTCACACTTACATTCAGTGGTACACACACATACCGTCTGTAAAATATGCCAGTCAATAGGGAAGGACGGGGAAGGAAGTCGGCCGTACCCTTTCAAAGGAACCATCCGGGTATTTGCCTGAAGAGATTTAGGGAAATCACGGAAAACCTAAATCAGGATGGCCGGACGCGGGATTGAACCGTCGTCCTCCCAAATGCAAGTCCAGTGTGCTAGTCACTGCGCCACCTCGCTCGGTTAAGTCCTTTCTTTCTCAAATAAAGGACCAATAAAACCTGGGAATTCACGCGTCGCGGGCTACGCTACTTTTTCACCCCCAACTCCACACCTCTGATAGGTAGGTGGTTCTTACCCCCACAGCGATTGTCACCTGACTGTAAGGTATATGTGTACCAAGTTTGGTTGAAACCGGTCCAGTGGTTTACTAGAAGACGTGGAAGGAAAACACACACACACACACACACACACACACACACACACACACACACACACATTTTTGTAATACGTATGGGTATAATTTCCTTCTGGTGCGACTGCTTCACCAGGGCGTGACGAGAACCCTCAACTGAAACCTTTAAACTCTGAAGACTGATCATTCGCTGCGAAATACGAGTACGTAAATAAAAAATATTGAACACAGTTGACAGACTTTTGCTCACAACAAAATGTGAAAGTCGTTCGGCCATTTCGGAACCAACTAAAAGGTGTCAACGAGAGAGAGAGAGAGAGAGAGAGAGAGAGAGAGAGAGAGAGAAAAGCAGTAGTTTTCTGTGCAGAAACATGCCAGCTGAGGTATCTCCAAATAGACCAGGGTGCAGCGCCTGGGCAATTAGGTTGGGCGGGCAGTGGCGCGCCGCGGCAGATAGTCCCAAGCGATTACTGGCCCCGGCTTCCGGCCTCATACCACTGCGTCTGACTCACACGACAGTGAAAGCCGAGCGGAGCCGAGTTGCCCTGCTGCAGGCGCGCGTTGCTGCACTTGCTGGCGTCTGGCAGCACTGCTTCCTCTAGCTACAGCCAACCACCTGCCGGACGTGTGTGCGCCTGCGTTGCAAGGTCATCGATAAAGAATGCCGCGATTATAAATTTGTATTATGCAAAATAGTAAGCGCGCACCAAGACAAATTCGCAGCGCCTTTTAGTCATGTACGTTGCTGACTACGCTATAGCCTGAACTGCTATCATTGATTCATTTGAACAATGCTGTTGGTAGAGGACTTGCCCGCGAAAGGCAAAGGTCCCGAGTTCGAGTCTCGGTTCGGCATACAATTTTAATCTGCGGCTGATGGTTGCAGCTAGGACTTCGCTATTCGTATTGTGCATGCGCACAGAGAACTTTCCTCTTCCCCTCTCTCTGGCCCCTCTGACATCGGATGGCTACTTCCGGTGGGGGGGGGGGGGGGGGACACCAGGGCTGGTTCGATAACAGTACAGTACAGAAGGTAACTGTAAGAAATACGTAATGAGAACAACAAACGTATCACTTCTATTCAACGACAATAACTGGACTGAGGTTACCGCGATTTATGATGGTCCCTTGACGTAACAGGAGGCGTGACGTGGTTCTTAACAGGGTGTGAAATCAAGGAGGACAAAATGTATTCTCTGCAACGTGTACCCTTGCTAGCCACAAGGTACGTAAGGAATAGTTGTGGTACGGCGTCCCATTTCTTGACCAGCAGGACTGACAACCGCTGGGCAGTCGTCGGTGTACGTGGACTACTGCTGTTAGTCTCCCTAATGCATCTCCCATATGTGATCGATGAGATTTAAGTCCGGGTAATGGGTGGCCTGTCCATTCGCCGAATATCCTCTCGTTCCAAGAGCTGCTCCACTTTTGACACGGTCGCGCATTGTCATCCACAGAAATGAAGTCAGAGACGTACGCACCCCTGAAAAGGCGCACATGCAGAAGGCCTACAGTCTCACAATAATGTTGATCGGTCGTTGTACCGATTTCAGAGATTTGAGATTAGTACACCCAAGCAAAATTATGTCTCCCCACATCGTAACACCAGGACCACCAAAACGACAGTGTTACTGGGTGCATTACGTGTTCCCACCTCTTGCCGTATGAGCGTACGTCCAGAATCACTACTCAGATCGAATCTGCTCTCATGCTAGAGGAGCATGCGACACAATTTCCCGTCGGTCCAACCCCTATACTCTTTGCGCCGTCGCCAACGGTGCCACCGACGTGTAAGTGTGAACGGAACGCACCGTTCTGGTCGTCAGGCGAGGAGACTAACCTCATGCAGTTGCCGTGCCACTGTGGAGCGTGAGATTGCGTCCTTTTTGTTAAACGCGGTCGCAATGGCATCTGCTGCCTTACGTTGGCCCATTCTTGCGTGCTGCACAAGTAGCGGTCATATGCTGCTGAAGTTAACTATCGTTGACCACCTACTTTCCTTCGGGCAGCAGTGTCTGTGATTCGGAACTCTTCCCATGCACGTGAAACAATGCTGTGAGCAATAGTAAACTCATGGGCTACACTCGTCACGGTTAGCCCTCCTACTTCCGCAATGACTTCCCCGTCTCGAGTCGTTCAGATGTTGTCTCCAGACCTTGTTCTAATGAAGAACACCACCACAGATGATGATGATGATGATGATGATGATGATTCGTTTGTGGGGCGCTCAACTTCGCGGTCATCAGCGCCCATACAAAGTCCCAATTTGTTTTTTTTTTAACCCAGTCCAATCTAGCCACTGTCACGAATGATGATAACACAAACTGTGCAGAGAAAATCCCCAGCCCGGTCGGGAAGCGAACCCGGCACCCCCACAGAGCACCGTAACTGCTCGCTGATTGACACAGACTGTCTTTTCCCATTCCTTCAACTGTCTCGTGTTGCGGGACCAGCTTCATTTGGCGCTACCGTCACGGTAACCTCATGCCATGTGACGTTCAACTTTCTTTGCACGACTGGGAGACGTCCGGCAACATGCTCCCGCACTTTCATTCATTTCTGTCGGGAAGGTAATATGTTATGTAATGTTATCTAGATCGTTCTTAAGTTTTGCACAGCTGTTTAAGTTAACGAGTACGTACATTGTACAAGGTGTGGTTGCTTTCCAGTACGTTTTGACACTTAATCACACCGTTTAAGTTTTTCTGAAGCACCCCAGAGTTACACTCCCAAAAGCAACCGTGGAGCTTTCGGGATGCCGTGTGAGAAATAGCGCTTCGATTACGGATTTTTTCGGAATGTATACTGTGTTGATTGAAGATAGTCGTTCTGTTCGAGATCCTCATTACGTGTGAGCTCCTGTCCGTCTGGGTTACGAGTGAAACTTACTAAAACCGCCAAATCACTTTCGCCTTTGCCTCATGTCGCGCTGAGGAAAACTCAACTCTATTTTGCGTGAACCTGTGCGCGACGCTCCAGCACACTCCTACCCATGTGACTACGGGAAAACAAACGTGGTTGCCTTCCAGTCACTCAGCGCTACACACACATTAGGTTTTCCCTCGTTCTCGAAATATTTCCTCTGGATCTGTCCCTTATTCATTCACAACAGCAGTGCACTGCAGGGTGTTGCTTGCTGGCATAAGATCGGATACTGTTGTTAATCGTACCAAAAGTATCCACTGACTTCATGGAGCAACCAGTCTGATTAGCGCACAGCAAAAGAAAGCTATTATCCCAATAAAGCCTTGCCCTGTCAAGTTTTCTTTACATTCAAGCAATGCGCATAGCCGTGTTCACAGGAAAATTCACGAGCCGTGACAAGTTATTTTGAGATTTGCGTCGCAATGCTTTAAGAAATTTATGTCTGGGCAGTCACCATCAAATTCAGGAACTGTGAAAAAGGGGCGAAGAGGGCCAGACTGTAAGATTTTCTTAAGAGAACGCTCACGCGCTCATAGCAGCAGCAGCAGCAGCAGACGCGTATGCTATGGATTGTGATGTTTACCGTTTCAAAGAATTTGCTCACTACTTGATTCACGCCTAAAGTACGATATTCACCAAGCTTCAGAGGCTGCACGTAACGGAATCTCTTTCCTGGGTTCCACTTGTTAGACGGAACGGTGAACAGATTAGGTGTGCCAAAACAACCCACGCAGTCATTAACTGTGTTCTTTGTCATAGAACTTTCCACATCCTTATCAGCACCATAAATACATTATTTGAGCGCTCCTGACGTGCAGGCCTTACGCCACACAGAGCTGACGCTGGATTTCCACCAGTCCTATGTTCTCTGGAGTCGAAAACCTCATCCACACGTCTTGTCTTCGCAGTGATGGGAACAAAGAACATTGTGGCGCCAATTTAAAGACTGCTTCCACTACCCGTCGTATCAGTAACACAGCTGTATTTAACAACCTATAATAAATGATCAGACGGACAGGATGGGCAACAATCTGCGGCTGTTTGCTGATGACGCTCTGGTGTAAAGGAAGGCGTCGTTGAGTGACTGTAATAGGACACAAGATGACGGACAAAATTTCTAGTTGGTGTGATGAATGACACGTAGCTCTAAATCTAGAAAATGTAAGTTAATGAAGCTGAATAAATTAAAAAAAAAGTTCCGTAATGTTCGAATACAGTATTAATGGTGTGCTGCTTTCACGTGGTCACGTAGATTAAATATCTAGATGTAACGTAGCAAAGCGATATGAAATGGAAACAGCACGTAAGAACGGTAGCAGGGAAGGTGAATGGTCCACTTCAGTTTAGTGGAAGAATTTTAGAAACGCTTGGTTCATCTGTAAAGGAGACTGCATACAGAACGCTAGTGCGACCCAGCCTTGAGTACCGCTGGTGTTCGGTATCCCCACCAGATCGGGTTAATGGAAAACATCCAAGCAATTCAGAAGCGGGCTGCTAGATTTGTTACCGGTAGGTCTGAACAGCGCGCGTATATTGCGGAAACGCTCCGTAAACTCCTGTGGGAATTGTTGAACGGAACAAGACATTCTTTTCGAGAGACACTATTGAGAAAATTTAGAGAACCGACATTGGAAGATGACTGCTGAACGATTCCCCTGCACCACCGAACAGTTCGCGGAAGGGCCGCAAAGATAGGAGCACTCAGCGCTCGTACAGAGGCATAGGCTCCTACGGGGGCCAATAAGATAGACATTCTTCCCACGCTGTACTACTGAGTGGAACAGGAAAGGGAATGTCGAATAGTGGTATAAGGTACCTTCCACCATATACGATACGCTGGCTTGTCGAGTGTGTATGTATGGTACACAGATAAGCCAAAACATTATGACTAATGCCAACCGCGACCTTGAATGCAGCCTGGTGGCGTTCCGGGCACGTGACGCGGTAACAGAAGTATGTAAGCAGAGCACACGCGAACGGGAAATCACACTAGCGAAAACATGGGCTGGAAATGGGGAAATCCACTGAGATAAGCGACTTTGACAAAGGGCACATTATTATTACGCATATCCTGTGAACGAGCGTCTCGAAAACGCGAAGTTGGTCTAATGTTCAAGTGCTACTGGTGAGCATCTACGAAGAGAGGTATGAGGACAGTGAAACTACCACTAGGCGCTACATTCTTGGACGTCCACGACTCTTCACAGAACGTGGGATTCGGAGGCCTGTTTGCTCTGTGAAGTACGATAGATGGTGATCTGTGTCATCTCTGTCGAAAGAGCACAATGCTGGGGCACGCACAAGTGTTTCGGAGCACACCGTCCGCTGTACGTTGCTGAACATTAAGCTCCGCAGCAGACCACCCCTATATGTTCACACGTTGACCCAACGACATCGTGAATTACGATTGCAGTGGCACGCGCCCACCTGGATTCGACCGTTGATCAATCTAAACGTGTCGGCTGT
The DNA here is from genome assembly GCF_023864275.1 of Schistocerca cancellata. Lineage (NCBI taxonomy): Eukaryota > Metazoa > Arthropoda > Insecta > Orthoptera > Acrididae > Schistocerca > Schistocerca cancellata. Next base: position 344,731,239 of record NC_064633.1, on the reverse strand, counting down.
TTCGCTGAATCACATTTTTGCTACACCAGGTCGATGGTCGTCTCCACAAACGTCGCCATCGAGGTGAACGGCGGCTCTGAAACGAGCAGAGCGCCACGGACGCAAGCTGCTGGGAGCAGTATTATGCTATGGGAGACATTCTCCTACGCTTGCATGGGACCTGTGGTAGTACTCATAAGATACGCTGACAGCTGCTAACCACCTGCATCCCTTCACGCTTGATGTCTTCCCCGACGGCGATGTCCTCTTTCACCACTATAACTGTCCGTATCTCTGAGCCAGAACCGCGCTACAATGATTTGAAAAGCATTATAGCGGACTCACGCTGATGTCTCGGCGACCAAATTCCCCTGATGTAAATGCTGTGGAACCCACCTGAGTCCATATTGGGGCGCCATCAACGCGTACGCAAATCAACGGCCCGTTATTTACGCGAATTACATGACCTGGGCGTACATACGCAGAATCAGTGATGTATTTCGTTCCAAATACGAATAAACAAGCTGTTAAGTAGATGCTTACAATTTTTTGGCTCATCAGTGTAGATGCAGAAGTATCTCGATGCTACGTGTCTTAAGTAAAAGTAACTGAAGACGCTGAGAAATGTTTTGACACGAGTAGAGAAGATGAAATACTGAATACTAATGACCACCGAATGTTTAATTTAGCCCATTAACTGCAGGACTTAATTTAAACAATACAAAAAACTTTCATATTTACAATTAGTGCTGCATATGTATGTGGCAGTGCTTGTGTCGTGCGTGTTTCTTGCGCATCTAGGCGGAGCAAAACCAGTAACTTTGTGTATAACATGTAGGCCATGAGAGTTGTGAATGGAAACAAACACGCCTCATTAAAGCATGGCCGTATAGGTGGTAAGAGCGATAGAAGGGCAAACACGAGAAAGAAAGGCGGGGACAATAGCGCTTGCTACACAGAGTTACTAGTGCAGCACTAACTGCTGGTATATTGCTGTAACTTTACAAAACCACAGAAAAGACTTAACTGTACCATATTTAATGCAGTTGAAGCGAGCGTAAAGAATGAGGCCACCGAGGCGTAAACAATAACTTACTATACGAACCTACGGGACCACATTCCAAAGTCTCTAGACAAGCTGCATATGGTGGAACATGCATCCTTAATGGACATTACAGCAAAGAGGAGAACTCCAAAACTACTCTGCCCATATCTAAAGGAGAATACACACGTCAGTGCAAACTTGACAAGCACACAAAAGCAAACATTTTGTACCTATCTTGCTCGCTTCCACACAGATAAACCGAGAGAGAGAGAGAGAGAGAGAGAGAGAGAGAGAGAGAGAGAGAGAGAGAGAGAGAGAGAGAGAGAGAAAATGGTAAAGCTTGAAACTTGATGGTAGTGGTTAATGAAGCGAAGAACTAAATGCCAAATTAACTTATTCAGTGAATAGAAGATACATCCACGATACTGACGTAACTATCTACGACAGAATAGAACGCTTTGTCACTCGTAATTTCCTTCACTGGAAAGCAATATACAGGTATGAGAGAAGCTCCGACACCTTAATGTAAGAGTGGCAGTGACTATGCGATTTCTAGTGACGGGAAGGAACTAAAAGAACCTCCCAGAATCGTATACTGCACTACATGTCATGATGTGGCATCCAAATCGGTCGACAAAAACATAGCATAAACTGGAATAAAATCTTCTAGCAGTTGTTTGCTTATTTGAGATGGTCTGACGAGCTAAAGCAATGAAAATAAACTCGAAACTGATTATTGCATAAACAAATTTGGCACGGACAGTTAAGCAGACACTTGTGCAAGCTTGTATAACCGAAGAAATTCAAACCCTCAAATAGTTTGAATTACAAAAATGGTTGCACAAACTTATCACATGAACGCGAAAATAGGCTTGTGCAAAATGCTTGCACGAGAACTGCTTTCAAGCTTGCAGTAACGTGTATGGCGGTCTTACGCAGTTGGTAAAACATCGTGCGTTAATTATAATTAAACAGCTGCATCCGGCATGCGAGAAAGAGACTTTTCGACCTACAGAACCAGAACGAAATAATGTGCCGAATGATGGTGGGAACACATGAGGTATTGACTCGTATTTCCTGTGCTAAAGTTCTGATAGTTTGGCTACTGTCATACAGTTGTGTTCAGGTCGAAACGGTTGTTTGATGCATCTCTCCATACTCGTTTCCTCAGCAAGCCTTTTCATTTCTGCATTACTGCAGCCTATGTCCATCTGAAGCTGCTAACTATATTCGAGTCTTGGTGTCCCTTTTTTTATTTTTTATTTTTACATCCCACACTTTTCTCCCTCACAAATGGAGCTTTCGGCCAAAGCCTTCTTCAGAAAGGAAAAGAGAAAAACAAACAATATACGAGCAGGCACACCACACGCACACAAGACCGCCTATTTCCGGCCGCTACCCCTTCTGGAGAATACTTTGGCCGAAAGGTGTAATGTGTGTCTTTTCGTTATGCCTGTCTGCAACTTTACAGTGAGAAGCAATCTACTCGTATCCTTTTCAGAATATTGTCCTGATTCCAACTCAGCCTTTCCATTGTCTGACATCTCTTAGTCTTCTTTTCTCGTCATGTCTGTACTGTCTATCTGTTTCACTCCGGTACAGGGCTACAATCCAAATACTTCAAGAAAAAAAATTCTGAACTCAAATTCAGCCAGCGACCCGTCTCGGCTTCGCACGAATAGCACTAAGTGTCTACGGACGGACAACTTGTTGAAGTTGCAGTAATAAATAACACACACCAACCCTTTTCGTTAATTAGCCTATCTATAAGCGAAAACAGTATAAAAGTCCCTACAGTAGTTCCCGATATCAGCCTTCATATGCAGACAGAGAACCGCGACGAAGGACTTTAATTTATAATGGGTGGATGTTAGCAAATTTCACTTTTTTAGTAAACACTACTTTTGCTATTGCCAGTCTGCATTTTACATCCTCTCTACTTCGTCCGTCGTTAAGTTACTTTAGTGCCCTATTAACAAATAGGGTCTACTACTTTGTGTATCATTTCCTCATTAATCCCCTCAGCATCCCCAGATATAATTTGATTTCACTCCGGGAACCTTTTTTGCTTCTGCTGTGGCTCATTGGTACAACCTGTCGATAACATGGCTGACACTGAGCCCTTTATGTGCGACGGACAAAAACTGTTTGTGCCACGATTATAAATGCGGAAACTGGAACAGCAGCAAGCGAAGTAGAAAGCCAGCTGCAGAAACCAAATAGCAGTCTATGTTATTAACGATGTGGTAACTGAAGATTGAAATATGGTTTACACGAACTGAAGATTGGTGAACGCCATACACGCGTATTGGCACAAATAAAAATATACGAACTGGCTGGTTGCTGTTTTTCTTAAAATAACCAATCTCTTGTCTTCGGTGTCCTGACGCGAGATGTACGTTGATGGCAGTAAAATCGTTCTGCAGTCGGTCGTAAACGCCGGTTCCCTGAATTTTCTCAATAGTGTTTCGCGAAAAGAATGTCTTGTTCCCTCCATGAATTCCCACTGGTGTTCACGGAGTATTTCCGGAATGCACGCGTTGTTCAAGCCTAATGGTAAAAAATCTAGCAGCACGGCTCTGAATTGCTTCGATGTGTTGCCTTAACGGGAACTGGCGGCGAACCTAAACACTAGCAGTGCTCAAGAATGGGTCGCACTGATGTTCTATACGCCGCCTCCTTTGTAGATCAGCTACACTTCCCAAGAAATTTTCCACTGAACCAAACTCAACCATTTGCCTTCCCTATTACCAGCATTAGAGCTCGCTCTACCTCATATCCCTTTGCAACGTTATTTACAGAAATGGCTTTTTCATGCAGCACACCACTAAAATACTGTATTGCAGCATTACAGCATTGTTTATTCCGGGCGTGCAACTGCAGAAACCACATTTCATCATCTGATATTTTGGCCGTATATCTTTTGGTGATCTTCCGAGTACGCCACACTAGGCTACTCGATATGCCGTTTTAAGCCCGGGGTCCGTGCCATTACGCATGCGGCCACAGATAAACAAGCGTTGGAGATGTTCGACTCGAAGAAGTAGGCTTAAATTGAATCTGTGGTTAGCTGGTCTATCCATGCTGGGATATCGATGTATCATTAAGAGCTCCACTTTAGCGACGCCTTTGAAAGTTTATTTAAAAAAAAAAAAAAGCGCCGGATCTGTGCTTTGTCCGAAGCGAAGCTACTATCTCTATTAAATAAAATTCTTCGCTAAACTAATTTCAGTTGCTACTTTCACCATCGAGTCTCAAAAATATGAAGTAAACGCTGTAATTTCAACATTTTTCATACTGCACAATGAGACCGCTGTCAAGCCGATTTTTCTTGGGCTGTACGATGCACCTACAGTGTTCAGTGCATCTTTCATCGACTGTACGAATCTTCTACGCGATGGCCTACAGGCCACATTCGCAGAGAATCTTGAAATCGACAGCCTTGTGGAGCATCAAGTCGTCTTTGACGGAATCCAGAAACGGTCGTCTTCGGTAGGGGGCGAGAAATCACTTACATTTTGTGCTTGGTGAAGATTTTTACGCATTCTGCCCACATATTGCAGGCAAGAAATGGATTTTAATTTCCTTGTCATCTTCATCTTTTTTAACTTCACCGATATATTTATCCGTAGCGTCTTATGTGTCTGTTGTGGAGAAAAACCATTTGTTTCAATAACTCCTTTTAAGTTCAGAATCTCACCCGGCAGACCTCGCTAGCGATGATGTGTGGCTTGTGGACCAAAGTTCGGAAGACACCCATTTGCACGTAAATGCAAGTCCATGTATGTCGATTTCCAATAAACTGCGTGTTCCATAGAATTATCATCTTTGGGACGAACCAAACATCCAAGAATGTGAGACATCTTTGCTTTTCGATTTTCAATGTATACTGAATATTTTTATGGATGAATTTTGAACGGTTTATAAATTCCAGTAATTTATCCTCATCATAGGGCCATACTATAAACAAATTGTCAGAATATCTTAAAAATTCTGTGAATTTCAAAATAGCAGATTATAGCGCCTTTTTCTCGAACTTATCCATGAACGAACCGGTTGTCAAGGGCGACGAAATACTACCAGAGACGACACCTTCAGCCTGTTAAAAAAAACCAAACCCCGTTCGAACAGGTCTCGGAAGGCCCAATGGCACCGACAGAACGACGTGTCATCTTAAGCCGAGAGGCGTCACCGAAAGTGGTTATGGAGGGACATGTGGTCAGCACACCACTCTCCCGGCAGTTGCCAGTTTTTGTCACTCGGTGTGTTCAAAGCATTCGTTATTAAATATAAATCAAGTAGAGGTCAGTGGTTTCAGCCAGAACAAAGCATGTATTCTGACATTTACTTCGGCAAGCTCGTGAAGACGCCTTGTCGCTACACGAGATGTCCTAATGACACATCTATATCCCTGCACGGATCGACCAGGTAGCTACTGATTCAATTCATGAATCGCTCGTTGCCGCCGAACTACTATTCTGGCGTTTGTGTATCTGTGGCCACATGCGCAGTTGTGCGGCCGGGGATTTGAAAGGGTGGAGCCAGGACTGTAGCTTTAGTCTGTGGGCTCAAACGAAAATGGCCGAAAAAAATGGACGGCCGAAATATCAGGTGAAGAAATAGGGTTTCTGCAGTTGCACGCCCGAAATCTTATGACGTATCTACATTAACCCCCTAACGCCGAAAGTTGCGAATCCGCATCATACGAATGCTGTGCTAATAATTGGAAGGGTAACTGTTTTTGAGCGGCAGTGCCGGTAGGAGCTCATTCAGCATGAAGCTACCAACGCTTCTGATAGGTGCTGCATTCTCGTGATTGTTTTGGGTACCTCTAAAGCGCCACATTTTGTGATTCTTATCTTTCACCCACAATGTTATTCAGGTCCTATGGGGTTAACTTAGATTTTGGAGCGCGGCGAGTCCTTGCGCGACCTTCACTCGCAGCAGCACGCAGTTGATTTACCCCGCATGGTCAGACAGAGGCCTGCGCTGGCCGAGAATCGGCAGAAAGCGCCGGCGGCTTTCTACGCAGTCGGCCAGGAGACGGGCGCGGCGTCCTCCGACGCATGTCAACGGCGTTTCTCCCAGGAGGCGAGAGCAGCGTCGACGGCGGCGCATTTTCTCCCGCACATTCCGACGCACTTCTCATCGCTGGCAGCATCACCACTTCGTGAAAATGCCGTCCGCATCGCGGTAAGCGGCGCTAATGAACCTCTGAACAAAAGGTGTTGCGCTTCAGATTCCTTATTAGTGCCACTTGTCCTCGTGTGAGCTTTCTTTTTCTTCAGTCTGACGCAGAAACGAAAGATAGCATCTACCTGTGGATATCATTATGCTACACGCGTTCGCCAACGTTGCCGTGATAAATGATACATTTACAGGTGTTTTCAGATCCTGAATGGTATGAACTACTTCCTCCATACTTATCCCTTGGACCTCTGGCAAACACTCCACGTACGCCAGGGCGTGTAGTTCTCAATGCTGTTCGTCAGTTGTAGCCGTGAGCCGTATTGGGATCAACGATAGTATTGTTCAGTGTCACGCAAGAAAGTATTCCGGACAGAATAACGATTTAACTTGCCAATGGTTACAAAAACTCCAGGTTCGGGAGAAGCCAAGGCTTCCGCCTCATTAGCTCTGAGCTGCTCATCTCAAACATCTAGAGGGCCCTTGTGTGATGTTTGAATGGAATAGATAGTTGCCCGTCATAAATTGAAGCTTTGAGTCCAGACTGTGAAGTGCGCTCGAAAACCCCGATCCGAAGGACATTGTCTGCAAAATGTTGGGGATCTCTGACTAAGCACCGACCGACTTAACTTAGAATGTAACAATCATCGAAATGTATATCAAAAAATAAGTGCACAGACAAGAACACTCGGGCTGCGCTACCTGAACTCCTTAAGAGAACTCCTCCATTTTCTAACGAACCGCGGTTGCTTGGTAATTAACGGACTGAACAGCAAAGTCATCAGTCCCTACGTCCAGAGGTAGTTCATCTGGACTGGCGACGACCGCCTGGAAAATGTTCTGATGAGATAGTAACAGACGGAGAAGTATATGGATGGGACCCGTACACAGATGAGAGTAGATGAGGAGTCTCTCTCTCCCCCCCCCCCCCCTCCCTAGGGCTCATTCACGGCTAGAGAAACCCCTCCGCATAGGACCCCCGGCAATCCGGTTAAGAACGGGGACAGTTACAGAGCAAAGAATACCTCCTAGTTGGAGATTCGTAGCGGAAAGTGATAAAACTAAATGGATGTTAGATGGACCGTCAATAATAAAATCGAGATGAGAGAAATTGGTAAGGCAGCAGGTGGACGTACATGTGACGGAAGCCATCCGAATCACAGTTGTCCAACCCCTTATTATAGTCAAGGCGTTAACGAGCACCCACTACTCGACAGAGTGCAGCCGCACAGGCCACTTTATATACACCACGAAATTACCACGAATGAAAACGAAGGAGACAAACGAATAGGCCTTGGAGAAGGCACTTTTGAACACACTATGCTGGAATGCTTTACGAGGTCTGTCAAAAAATTCCGGAACTTTGTCCACAAAATTTTCCTACGCTTACCTTTTACTTCTCTTTCGAAATACTGTCCTCTGCAATTGATACACCGCTCCCAACGCAGTTTCCACTTCCGGAAGCAGTCTTAGTACGCCTCTTGCTGAATCGCGCGTAGCGCCGTCTGCCAATTTTCTTGTATCTCGTCTATTATTGCAAATCTTCGTCCTTTCAACGGGGTTTTCTAATTTGGAAATAAAAGTCCACAGGGGTCAAGGCTGAAGAGTACGAAAGATGAGGCAGCACAGTGATTTCGTTATTTGTGCAATAGTCACGCACGAACAGAGATGAATGTGCGGGTGAGCTATCGTGATGCGAGAGCTATGAATTGTCTCGGCACATTTCAGGCCCTTTGCTTCTCACATCTTTTTGCAAGCATCGCAACACGTCCCGTTAGTATCGATTAACAGGTTGTCCCTGTTGCACAAATTCGTGATGAACTAATCGATCAAAGTCGAAGAAAACTATCAGCATAGCTTTGACATTTGACTTGACCGGGCGATCCTTTTTATGGCCTTTCAGAACCTTTCCCGACCCACTGTGAAGACTGAACCTTGGTCTCAACATCATAACTGTACACCCACATCTCCATCACCAGTTATGATTCTCGTAAGGAACATCTCGTTCTCATTTGTGCAATCCAAAAGTTCTTCACAAACTGCGAAGTGAAGATCTTTCTGCTCTTGACTCACGAGACGTGGGACGAACTTGGCGGCAACACGATGCATTCCAAGTGTCAGGATTTCATGAAATGATTCAACTGAAATGTTACATTCTTCTGCAATATCTCGGACAGCCAGTCTTTAATTAGCGCGCACAATTTCGTTGACGTTAATGACATGAGCATTGAAGTGCGTCCTCAACGAAGGTCATGTTTCATTTCCGTCCGGCCATTTTTAAACCGTGTGAACCTTTCATGCTTTCTGCATTATTTGGTGTGTGTCTGTAAAGGCTTTCTTGGGCAACGGCCTTGCCGCAGTGGATACCCCAGTTCCGTGAGATCACCGAAGTTACTGTCGGGCGTGGCCGGCATTTGCATGGGTCACCATCCGGCTGCCATGCGCTGTTGCCATTTTTCGGGGTGCACTCAACCCCGTGATGCCAATAGAGGAGCTACTCGACCGAAATAGTTGCAGCTCCGGTCAGAGAAAACCATCATAACGACCTGGAGAGCAGTGTACTGACCACACGCCCCTCCTATCCGCATCCTCTGTGAGGACGACACGGCGGTAGAATGGTCCCGATGGGCCACTTGTGGTCTGAAGACAGTGTTTTATAAAGGTTTTCTTAAGTTTCATGCAAAAGTTAATGAAGACTTGTTGCTCCTCTAACTCTGCCACATGCCTCGAAATTCGCAAACTGTGCTACGCAACGTTGTTCTCTGTACAGCACTGAACAATATCTAACACACATACAACAATGAAAATTCCGGCACTAACACATTACACACAGGTTTATGCAGGGATGACAACTGCATTTCGCTGGAACACACCACTGGCCAGAAATTACTGATGTTCCGGAATTTTTTGAACACACGTCGTATGCATGTGGGCGTGGCTCCTGCTGGGATGTGGAGAGGATGACGCAACTGATTCATGTAACACCATATGTTACGGAGATTCTGCACCGCGAGTTCATTTAGCAGATCGTGGACGAAATTGCTCACACAGTGAAAGAGAGAGAGAGAGAGAGAGAGAGAGAGAGAGAGAGAGATTTGGGAGTCATATCATCTGAAAGTCAGCATGACGCGGGAAGCAACGCGGCGAACGTCCACCGCATCGGATAAGGCAATGGCTGGGGGACGGGGGGGGGGGGGGGGGGGGGGGGGGCGGAGGGGGGGGATGCCCCTTTAATCAGGGAGCCATATGTGAAATATGTACAGGAGGAGACTGCTGCTGTCCGCACACAAATGGATATCTAATTCCGATTCTGTACTAACGCCCAATGTCGTTGGGACAGTGTGAGGAATCTGAATCTTTGACGCAAACACTACGTCTGAGCTTTCCAAACTCTTTCGCGTTGCGACACCGTTCCACTAATATTAATAAAAAAACATTCTACTGTAACAAATGGTATTTTAAAGAAATATTCATGTTTATATTTCATTTTAGGTTCAAATGGCTCTGAGCACTATGGGACTTAACATCTAAGGTCATCAGTCCCCTAGAACTTAGAACTACTTAAACCTAACTAACCTAAGGACATCACATACATCCAAGCCCGAGGCAGGATTCGAACCTGCGACCGTAGCGGTTGCGCGGTCTCAGACTGTAGCGCTTCATTTTAGGTGCATTCGAATTGTGCATTAAATACCTCTTCATAGATATAAAACTTTCAAAATACTATTATGAAGCCAGTGACTCGGTGGGTTTGACGAGCATTACAAATGCCTCATATTAGTTCGGATGTAGGACAAATTTACAATGCAATGAGGTAACTCATTTCTTGCAATAATCTCAGCAACAAGGTAACTTGCTTCTTGAGTCCCATTTTTGTGTATTTCTTCGTTATACAGCTTCACTTTTATGT